>NW_012130089.1:3468661-3520902 GCF_000143395.1 Atta cephalotes
GTATATATATATATATATATATATATATATATATATATGTATGTATGTATGTATGTATGTATGTATGTATACTTGTCTATAATAAAATATAATACATGCAGATATTATGAGGTTATTTAACACATTTTAATATTTGTCGATTTAGATAATTTTTATCAAAATGCTTTATATTTTTTTTAATAATGTTGTCATGAAAAAAATGTATGGGTATAAAAAAAATTCGAGATAAATCGACTGGGTACCCTCATATTAACGGGATATTAATAATTAAAATTTTTTGAAAGTACAGAAAAATAAGAATTATTAAATTTTATATAAATTTTTCATTATAAAAGTATAGTTCTTTACAATCCTGTTATTATCAGGTTTGATTTATCTCGAACAGTTGATACTCGAGAAACTTTTGTACCGATACATATAAAAAATTACAATAACGCATGTATTTTATTATTGTTAAATATATTCCTTCGTAATCACTATTCCATAAGGAAATCATTCTATTCATTTATTTTTAATAAGAGATGATTTTTAATAATGTGGCCGAACATATTTTCTCGCGAATTTTAATATTATATTATTTAATATTATTACACTAAAAATGTTAATTTTAATTGATATTGCTACCAAAATTATTATATACTATCACTATCATCACTATAAATGGTCTGAAAGATTCAGAATTCATACTCTCCTCTAACAAGAATATTGATGTTTGACGGATTGCTTAATTTTTCTTTGCGAATGGATCTTGTGAATTTGACGTAGAATCAGAATACATTAAGTTCATTCTCCATTATGAAGATTGTTCTTCTTTGTATCGAATATTAACTAGCGTACCGTAAGGCGAAGGGATCTTGATGTGATCAAATTATTGGGATGGTTATCTTAAATGTGATAAAAGTGCTGTTGTAAATACATTAAAATAATGACTTTTTATCGCGATATTAATAAGTTTTATAATCAGAAATTAATAATTAATAGTGAATGCGATCTAATTGTTAGTATTCCACTTTTATCAGTATTTTATTAAATATTAATTTAGAAAAATTTTTGTATTATCGTATGTATTTTCGACGTTTTCATGTAATCCCGCATTACTAAATTTTATAAATTATGTTCCTATAATTTTTATTATATTTCGAACAGCATTTATAATTATATATTGTATTATAAAGAATTTATTATTGTATTATTGAATGTATAAAGAATTATATATAATAAAAAATAATAAAAAATAATACTTAATAAAAAATAATATTTAAAAAGTTATGATTGCAATATAATTGCTAATTATTTTATTGTATTTCGCTAATTATAATGCAATATGATTAGCAAAATACAATAAAATAATTAAACTTAAAATAAAAAATAAATTTAAAATATACTTACTTACAAAAACGAAATACTAAATTTATTAGTAACTTTTTTACGGGTATACTTATAAAAAGGACCGCCGATAATATCGATGGGGGTGATAAAGGGCCTCTAGCTTGTTTTTACTAAATTAAACATTAAATTAACGATATATGACTGAAAAGTTTGAAGTGTATTCAAAGTCTCTATAATTGTTAATAATTAATGTAATTATAAAGACATTGGAATATACTTACATACTAGTAATTATGTTTGGTAAAAACAGGTTAAAAATCTGCATTAAAAAAATCTTCATAATTCCATTTTTATGTAGGCGCATATTATAAGATAAAATTCACTAAATTAGTCTGTTTGAATATTCAATTTCGAGCTTAAAATTCAACAACTTTTATTTTCCCAGTAGGACATGTGGAAAATTTCATTTAAGGATTCATTAATAAACATTAATTGTATCATTAAAAAATTTATGAAATAGAATTTCTTTATATAAATTTCAGAATTTTTCCAATTTCTGAATAATTTCATAACTTTTTAGAAAAGTTCTCTGATTTTGTATATAAATTGTTACACTTCAGAAGTGCTAAGAATTTAATACATCTTTTAGATATATAGAATATTTTCTTTCTATAGATTCTTAAATATTCAAAGATTTCTTACTTTATAATTTCTGATGAAATCGTAAAAAATTTGAAAAATTTAGATATTTTTTCAGAAATTAAAAATTAAATAAGAAATCTTAGAGAAATCTTTTAGGATATTTCAGAATTCATGTACTGAAATAAAAAATTCTAAAAAAAAAGATGTAGATTTTCTTAACATTTCTGAAAGTTTCAATTTAAGTTTAATTTAGTTTAATCGTATAAAAATACTAAGAAAGATGTTCCAGATATATTCTTCTCTATTTTTCTTCTACTTTTCTTTCATTTTTCTTAATTGCAATATTAATTACATTTAGAAAACTTATATATTATTTAAAATTTATTATTAAAAACTTATATATTATTTAAGATATAAGATCTTATAATCTATTTTATCAACTAAATGCAATAATTTTTATGTTGCAATTTCTTTTATAAATCTGAAAAGAATTAAAGAATATACTAATACGTGTCTTTAAATTGAAATTTATGCATTGCGTTTATATCGAGAACGGAAAAAATTTTTTGAAATTAAAATCTTTATCATTTCTTCTCGTCTAATATAGCGTCTAGAATATCATACAGCATCTTAAGACTTTACTTAAGACAATCTTAAAATAAGAACTGACTACGAATATCAGCCTTAAAATTAGATTTAGCCAATAATATGCAAATGAGACAAAAATTTATGCACATAGTGGGATATTGATATAGTAATATGTAGTGATATATTAATAACACAGTTCTTTTGAGTCAATAAAACAGACAACTATATAGGATTCCTATAATAGGTTTGTCATAATTGTAATTAAGTACAGAAATAATTAAGACGCTAGTGATATATGTATTAAAATAAAAATTATATAATAAAATTTTGCATATTTTTGAACAATTATGTTAATAATCTCTATGTCTTAATTTAATTACAAGAGTATTTTTTATATATTATAATTTGTTCTAAACATTCTCTCTCTTTAACACATATAAACCTATATAAAATGTTAAGACACATAAACTTTCTGAATAGAAAAAATAGCTTTTCTAATAATTTTTGTGACTTTATCGACATCGCTTGCACGATTACCCAGAGCAATAATTTCTTCATATAGCTCTTAAGGATGTATGTCGTTTCACTTTAGCCAGCGTTTAAAATTTCTCTTATCTTGCTTCTGGTTTTGAAAATGGCTGAAGCGAACCAGGTTGTACCCATGACAAACCCATTGGTTTATTTTCTTCTTCGTCCTGCAAAGTACGATAAATTGATTAAATGTATAAACTTGTAATGTGTTTTATCGTAATGAAAGTGATATACTTATTTACTTTTGATTCGTAAATCTCTTGTTTAATGGGGTCGTGTACTTCTTTCACATATGAATTAAATGTAATATAATGTGGATCATCCATGGTAGGTGAATTAAATACTTGATTTACACTTTCCTTTACGCACGCTTTCACACGATCTCGAAAAGCTTCAAAATTATTTTCATGCCTGCAATATCGCCAATTAATTCACACATGTAGATATCCTGGATGATATATTATTTTCACGTTCATTTCTTTTAAGGACAAATATACTTACAAACTAGATGCCTCCTCGTTTATTGAAGTCATTTTCGCGTCTAGTTTAGTGAATATCTTAGTGATATACTGTAATAATTGCCAAATTCTGTTATTTCTTCTCCATTCAGGAAAGCCCCATGATGTGCACAATTCTCCACTTTCTAGATTTATTAGTGGATGGAATATTTGAGTTTCAAACACAACTTTCTAAAACACATTTGAGTGAAAAAAACTATACGTAAGGTTGATTATCTGAGTCAGTATTCTTACAGGACAATCTCCAAGTGGAAAGTTAGGAGGCAGTGTAATGGTGAATCTAAAAATTCCACCTTTGTAAATTCCTTGCCGAATGAACTGTACACCAAACCATACTGCGACAAAATGTGAAGATGAAGTATTAGAACTTTTTACAATCGCTAGTTTAACTACATTAAAGTGAAATAGGCAAAAGATATAGTATAGATATATTTACATCAGAACCATTATACAAGTCGTAATCGGGAAGAGCAAGACCTATAAAATAGGTTTACACCTATCAAAAACATACTAACATTTCAACAGAAAGAAACGTAGTATGCAAACAAGAAAAGGAAAAAGAAAGGGTATTTGTTCCTTGACATGCAAGTATTATAAAATACTAATTCCTGTTTCGAAACATTAATATTACAGGTTATAAGTTATCACAGAAAATTGCATGCCAAATTTCGAATATCTTAAATAAAACTTATACAGTCTTTAACAATACTTACATAAAGCGTTCAAAGCAGATGGTATCACATAAATCCCTTTTAAATCTTGAGAACATAACATCTTACTGAAAAAAATATTATAAAAAATCAGTTATCTTTTCATACACATCCGATAATATTACTAAACTTACTATTCAGACAAAATGTTATATTCCTGTGAGAAAATAGCATGTTGTTTGTTGATTTGCCACACAATTGGTCTATCAATCATTTTTGCAGACATACTCAATGGAGAATCTCCATGATTGCTTCCTGGTACAAGCTTCCTGAATGAGCCTTGTCTATTTAGATTATCATCCTTGCTGTCTTCGCTCTAAAATAAGAAACAGAATATTATTAATGATTATTACGAAAATGATAATTAAAATATCATCACACTATTAAAAAAGTTAAAATATATTTATTAAGAGTAAAATAAGATAAGTATATATAACTCTCCATTTTTATCGCTTCCAATTGGAAGCTTTTATATATATATATTCTTTGTATTGTTAAAAGAATAATCAGCAGAGGGAATAACATCATTCTTATATTTCTAAGATAAAATATGAATAAAAAACAAGATGAATGTATCTACAATTCTTCACTTTCACATATAACTGTAAGATTTATTATTATTATTATTATTATTATTATATATATATATATATACACACATATGTATAATTATGCGTTATTATTTATATTATTGTGCAAACTTGCGAACTTGAGCGAAATATCATATCTTTCGATATATGTTTAAAAAATTACCTTGGCCGACATGATGAGTGATCATGAGAAAATAAATAGAATGATTTAATAACTCGCTACATTACAATTGCGAAGCGCGACATCATGCGAGATAAGATTCTCTCGTCAGTAACAATCGATAATCTGATGGAGTGGCGTCAATCATGAATCATATGACATGAAGCTCTGATTTCTGATCAGCTCCAATTGGCTTCGACATCGACAAGACATTATTAAGAGGGCCACCTCTGAGTAAATTTTCGACTATCAAATGGATCCGAGGATAAGTGAAGAACAATAATATTACCAACCAGTTTAATATTATCATATGAGTTTCATTATCAATAGAGATGATTGTATAAAGAAAAAAATATTAATTTTTCAACAATAAGTATATGAAAAAAAATGTCAGGCGCTCCATCGGTGCAACTTATGTTGATAAAGTTCATTCGACGCGTTTTTACACAAAACGAATTTGGCAAATAAAGTATCGCTCTGCCCCATGAACAGAAATATTAATCGTTAATACTTTATGTGGCAAAAAA
Source organism: Atta cephalotes (assembly GCF_000143395.1). Taxonomy (NCBI): domain Eukaryota; kingdom Metazoa; phylum Arthropoda; class Insecta; order Hymenoptera; family Formicidae; genus Atta; species Atta cephalotes. The sequence goes on from NW_012130089.1 coordinate 3,474,257, forward strand.
TAGATGTTCAACGAGAAATCTTATACTAAATCTTACTTTAACTGGGACTCGAAAAACTATAATTCTATATGATGAAATTAATGAAACTAGAGTGATAAAATTAAAAATCTTATGGTTAGAATTAAATATAATTATAGTAAATTTAAATCTTTTATTAACTGGAAACTCTTAAATAATAACTTTATGATAAAATTTTGTTGTGGAAATTGAGGATTTGTGGTTAAAAATTCTGTAAATTTAGAATTATAGTAAAAATTAAGAATTTTATTAATTTTATATTAATATAAAAAAATAAAAATTTTAAAGCTATAAGTTAGCTACAACTATCTCCTTGTGAAGTTGGTAATACTGATTTTTAGTATCTATAATCTTAAATCTAAATTTAATTTTATTGTACAATTTGATGAATTAAAATAAATTTCCACAAATATCGAATAATTTCAAACATCAATTGTCAAGAGCATCCTCTAAACAAAACAATCTTTATTTTGGTTACAACGAAATCATCACTATATAATTTTTATAATATGACGAACAATATAACTTTCCAAACTATACGAATTTATGATTACACAAAGTTTATTTCGCATTTCAAATTTATAAAATAAAATATTGAAAATTTCAATTCATTTAATAAAAAATCTTAAAAAAAAACTTAATGTTCCAAATCACACTTGATTTGGATTCTCGTCTTTCTATCAAATTTTTCAACTTTCTTACATCAATATTTTTAGGAACTGTTATTTTCCATAATTTGTTCGACATTCTGTTGCTTCTCCTTCTTCAGAAGATGTCGCCTGATTATTGTTTATAATTTGTGGATTCTGTGATTCATTCACTGCAGATTCTGCTGGCTGGCTCTCCGGTAGTTGATTTTCAGTCTCTGGTTCTTCTTGTCGACAATGCAAACAATATGATAACAATGCGGTCGACGTCGGATTCAAAACCGGCAATTTCGTCATTTGAACGGTGAGAGTTTGTTTTTCAAAGTTCAACTCTTGTTGTAGATTTTTGGGAATGAGATTAATACCTTTAATGGATATGATTTTTGGTTTATTGCTTGTTTGTTTATTTGTGGATGTTGTAGTCTGTTCTTCTATTGGTTCAAACTTGCTATCGTTTTCTCGTGTTTGACTTGCTGTTGCGTTTTTTAGTGCTTCGCTCAAAATTTCGTTTTTCTTTTTCTTCTTTTCATTCGGTATTTGCACTTTCTCTATAAAATTAGATTCGGAAAATATTTTCCTTTTTTTTCGGACAATTCTTTTTTATTCTCGTCTGCCATTCTGGATGTGGATGGTTTAATTTTAACTACTGGTAATTGTTCTACTTGCTGGGTGCTGTCATTTGTATGCACCATAGCAACATGTCTCGTTAAATGATCCTCCATTAAGTACTTTGTTTGAAATATTTGTGGTCCACGATAGCCTTCCAATCTTAAATCTTTGATTTTTACATGACTTGTGTCACATTCTGCTTGATCCTTGATAATGAAATTGTCCTTATATTCAGTACTTTCATTTTTTAACTGATGGTACCTGTCAATTGTCCTGGTAATTTCCAACTGTTGTCCTGTCTGTTTATCGACTGCTTTATATCTAATATTTTCCTTTTCCAGTTGCTGTATAATTTCGCGCATGTGTTTTATGCGTTTTATCCGCAGTAAAATTTCCTCTTTAATTTTCAATTCATTCTTAAGTTTTTGCAGTAATGTCTTTTCATCCTTTTCCAGCTGTCGTCCGATGTCGCTCGAACTTGTTTCTGACGAAGTCTCCATCATCCTTCGTATATTATTTACCTTGATTTCATTCTTTTCTTCTGTAGTTGGAATGGATTTGGGTTGTCGTCTAGTCATCTTTCGTGTTACGGCTTGTAATTTTGTAACACGTTTGCGTATCAATGCCTTTTTCACTAATTGATTAGCCCTACTTACTTTTCGCTTACGCTTCAGTCTACGAATTACATTAATTTGGAACTTTTTGTCTGTCCGCAAAAGAAAATTCGTTAAACCAAGGTATCTTAAAGTTCTATTGTTCACTTTTACGAATCTAACTACCTTGCCGTACCTTTGAACTACCACAACTTTACAATTATTTACTTTATTCTTATCATCTATTTGTTTTGTGATACATGTATTCTTTTGTGATACCTTATGTCTAATATCGCCTATCTTGCTTTCTATAATAGGATTTGTGGTAGTTCTATCCAACTTAGTTGTATCTAGATCAAATTGACGCGTAACTTCGTTGCCGCTATTATTGTGATTAACTAACTTATTTATGGGCTCAAGAGTTTTATTAATTTCAAGATCGTTATTGTTGTTAGTTTTACTCAATAACTCTATCGAATTTGGACAAATCGCTTTTAAATTTTCGATCCGTTTCGACTTTGATTTTTGTATATTAATCCAATTTTCTATTTCTTTCGTAAGTGACTGTACTAATTGTTCCTCCTTTTGAGTATCTTTAGATTGATGTTCTGGAAAAGATAAGTCTTCCTCAACTTCATCACTTTTGTTGTTCTCAGAATGTTTTTCGTGAATAGTCTCCTGTAGTTCTTCTTTAATTTCCAAGGTTGGATAGTAACTGGTTAATAAATTCAAAATTACATAGAAATTAAAAAATTAAGAACACTTTTAACTTAATTTAGTTAATTTCAAATAAATTAATTTTTAACTTAATTTAATTTTAAATTTAAATTGATTAACTCTTTCTTTTTCAATTAAAATATTTTATTTCTCTAACAATATTTTTTTTTATAAAATATGGAACATTAGAGAACTATAGAAGCTTTCACAGAAAGCTCAATGATTGAATGCATTCAATACTATAACCATTCACACTGTGTATCTGTTTGGTTTACATTTTTAAATCTAATGGACTATGGCACACAACTCATGAGACCTGTTCTTTTTAGCTAAACTTCTTGCATAGTTCAGCTCTTCTCTTTATCTTTCCAACGTGGACAGATCTACAGTTAATTCTTAAAAGAAATTCAACTTATTTATTATCTCTTTCCAATTCTAGAATTGGATGGAAAGGGATGAGAAATAAGTTGATTTTAAGAATTGACCATGAGTTATAAAACTGGACTTATGTCAATCAGCTACGAGAGCTCACTGAATTCCCAATAAACGGGTTATAGTACTGATATAACATATCGTGATAGGTGGGATGCTCGTTTGCTTAAAGATGAAATCGAGATGAAAGTGAGAAATTGATGAACTTAGGGACTGTATTTGCATTATTCTATCCTTGTTAAACGTCTAATTACCGACAAAATACTATTTGAAAATTCCTAAAAAATAAGTTTTTTTATTATATAAGTAAAAATACATTGCTGTAAAAAACTATTTCTTTGTTATATAAAATTTACAAATAAAATATTAAATTTATTTAATGATCCATATCGTAATTGTCTTTTTATTTAAAGTAATCTGATTTTTAAAAAAATTAGAACTTTCTGATTGAATAAAAATATTTTACAAAATTAACTGTTTAATTCTGTTTAACTCGAGTTAATTAAATCTTAACATAATTTTAACCCTAAGTTAATTTTTGTTCATTCAATTTGAAATTAATTTTATGAGCCATTATTAACTTCAACTTAATTTAGTTTTAAAAAAACATGAACTTACAGAACCCTGTTAATTCCACGATTTGTGGTGAGAACTGGGGATCTTTTTTCGACCATGCTAACTTCTCGTTCTGGACTCGCATATTTATTGTTATCCATGGTTTGATTTTGTGTTCCTTCTTGGCTACTTATGCTAATGATATCAACATCTTCCTCAGTTAAATCCATAATTAATCGTTTGGTTTGATGTTTTTCTCCATATATTTCCATATATTTCTCTATCAAGTAAGATGAGTTGGTCTTACTTGGCTGTCGGATCATGTTAAGACTTTTTTCATCATTTGTTTCAATATTGTTAGACAAGCCGCTATTTAGCGTACACGCAAATATAATATCACTACAGTATTCGAATTTATATAAGTTTTGTAGAAACTCTATTTTGATATTTCTATGAAAATTATACAAAATTTTTTGAAAAACAACACAAAGTGTAAAACAAATAAAATAATTAATTTTTTATTTTAGCTTATGCTTTCTTAAACTTTTTGTTGCAAAATTTCATCAAAATTATAAGTATTTATATTTATAAATGACTACGTTTACACAGCTCAATCTATGCCGAAGTTGTAATATGTTATGAAACTGGCCAATCATAGCTATTCCTCTGAAGAATGAAATGATTATAATTGGCCAGTTTCAAAAATTGACTCGATGGTTATAATTTAGGCGTAATCGATGTTATAACTCAGGCGTAAGTTGAGCTGTATAAATGTAGTGTATTATATGACTGAATTTGCATATAATGCGAATGTGTGAAAAAGAAGCTCGCTTAGCAACACTAGTTATGTTCTAAAGGTGTTCCATTTCATGTGCGAGATGCGTATGATATCATTTTATTCTTGTTGTTCACCGAATATTAAAGATAAAAAATATACATCATGCGCATCATGCGTAGATGCATCCTAAATTTAATGCTGAAAATGCTACAGTTACGTCTACTATCTCAGATAACATTTATGTTGCATAAGATATCTAAAAATCGTCTTTTAGATGTCTTATGTCTAAAAGATATTTAAAAGACATCTTGTAGATATCTTATACAACATGTTACTCGAGTATAGAGATTAGTACAACAGATAGTCAGTTTTGAAACATAGCCATTAATTTGTGTTATGACCGAATTCAGTTCACAATGTGCTTTTCGTTTGACGACAAAAGTCGACAAGTGTCGTTTTATCTTTGTCACTCTTTGAATGTCAAGAATGTTTGTGTCCCATCAAATGGAAAGCACCCAATATTTATCAACTTTTATTTGTTATAGTTTACCTAGTATTTATCAATTTTTCAAATTTACTGCTTTTCTGTAAGAACAAACAAATAAGTTGTTCAAGTCGGCAAAGCGATGTTTGTGAAACTTGATTAATTCTTACTTGTGGATGCAACCAATCATTTGTTTAATTATTCGACGAACAGACCTAGCCGCTTTGCCAACTTGAATAGATTTGAACTCGCCCAATGATTGGCTACTACGCTAATTTTCGCGCGGCAAAGCAGCAAGTTTTGCTGCGTTCCGTGTACATACAATTTCGATAAATACTGTAAACTAAATTCGATCACAATACAATTTCTATCTTGCATAATACATAACTATATACATTTCCAATTTCGGAAATCTTCTAAAATGCCAAACGTTATTACAATCGCTCGGATGTCGTTACCCACAATTGCTTGAACAACACTCAATACTTAGTGTTTCTCGCGGCTTACGAAATTACATCATTTTTGGGTCCAGATATCTCGGTATATTTCCGACGTATTATCACACACTCACATTCTGTATTTATTTGTGCTTCGCTACTTACTTTTCGATAAAAACAAGGATTATACTCACCCATTTTTAACCTTTCGCGACGATTTTCATGCTTTGGTTGGAAAAGACAAAGTGCTAACCGTAAATACCGTGATAACGCTACCGTCGTGAGTGTTCTGTCTACAGTGTCAATCTCCGTTTGATGAATTGGAAATACTTTTTCTTCTTCGTTCCCTATTGGTCGGAACATATATTCTTACGCGTGCCGATACGAACTTGCTAAACTTGTTTCACGATCGTTCTACGCTGTCTCTCGTTATGATTCTCTCTCTCTCTCTCTCTCTCTCTCTCTCGGCTTACTCTTCGTCTTTTTCTAGTTCTAGAGATTAGAATTAGATTAAAGTGATCTACATTAATCTACATGGTGAAAATGGGCATAAAGCCCAGTTCCAAATTAACTGACGATTAATTCATGATCTAGGTTTAACTTATGCATTGTCTCTTTCCAATTTTAGAATCAGAAAAAGATGAGAAACAAAATAAATTTCGATTACAATTAACCATGAGTTGTGAAACTGGGCCTGACGCTGGGTTGTTTCACCTTTTGGTAAACTTCAGCTCACTGTCTTAGGACTGATTACATCAACGTTACTTTAATTTTAAATTAGGCAACCAGGCCTTACTCTTTTATTCTCTTATTTTTTTACTCTTTTACTTTTTTGTTTATCCAGTAAATAAATTACTACATAGTTTATCCGAAGATGGAACAATTGACCGTAAGGTCCGATTTCACCAACTTTGATTTATTACTTTGATTTTAAGCGATTTAAAATTCTCTCTGTCTCTGTCTCTTTTTCGCTTTAAAACGAGACAGATAGAATTTTAAGTCTCGCTTAAAGTCAAAGTGCAACTGAGCCTAAGACTATCAACATTACTTTGACTTTAAGTGAAGCTTAAAACTCTCACTTTCTCTCTTAAAGCCGAGAGAATGGGAGAGACAAAGTTTTGTTTTGTTTAAAGTCGAAGTAAGTTGGTGCAATCGGATCTAAAGCAATTTAAGAAACTATAATATATAATACTGATCTAATGATTTATTAGCTTCGTAGACATGTTTAAAATAAAATACAATAACACTCAATTTTTATTTAAAACTGTAATTTTAATGTTATCGCGCGCGCCGAGTTTGATGATTATCAATATATAAGATGTTATAGTAGTCAATATATAAGGTGTATAGTAGTATATATTACAAGTATTTATGTATATACTTATTTATACCATATATAATAATCTATATAATAAAAAATCGTGAATATATATTATCCAAATATTTGTCAGTAATAATCGCAAATTTATATCAATTGTCGATAACGTCATTGTTCTTTATTATCACCGAACTCCATCATTTCTCCTCCTTGTTGTTTATTCATCAAATTTGTTATTTATCAAATGTTAAACAAGGATGTTTGCCAGCAGCTGATGAGCATTGTAAGCGCCAAATAATCGATTGACCAATTTTTTTATTCTATATATTGTAGATGATTCATAATATCGCGTGTAAAGGAATATGTAATAAATAGTTCTGCGTAGAACTATTGGAGAGGCAAGATATAAACTAATATAATCAAACGCTGTGTTCTGCTGAATTGAGATTATGATTGATTAGGATCAGATATAAACTATTGTCTAGCACTGCTGATAACTATGAATTGACTATCGACAGCCGGAATGATAAGAGATAGTACGAGACATTTATTTGGTGCGAGTGTACGTATTCTTGTTAAAGGTTAACTTGAATTAATATTAGGTATGGGAAAAAGTTCGTGGCGTTTTTCCCGTTAGATGTAACGTTACATCTAACGGGAAAAACGCCACGAACTTTTTCCTATACCTAATAGGTTAACTTGAATTAAAGGTTAATTGTGAATATTTTGATTATATCAATATTTCACATGCAATCGAAGGCTTTTGAACGTCGCAGTTCTGAAAAGGTACAGAAATAGAAGATGTTTAAGATCCTTCTTAGACATTTTCAAATCATGATATAAAAAAATCTTCACATTGAAGGTTAAATGCCTACATACTTAATTTTTGATATATAATTGGAAGAATTGATTGCACTATCAATTTGTCTTCTTTTCATAATTTATTTTTTTTATATTCTTTATTTGTTGCGTTTTCTGATTTATTCGCCTACAATCTACAGGATTCGATATTTCGATATCTCATATTGAAGAAGCTAATTCATGAATAATTCACTCTACAATTTTTTTTAGAATGGAAGATGTCTTTGTCAAATCAAATGTTTAAATGTGACTGTATAAAAACAAATAATTTGACAAAAGATGAACTAAATCGAATAACTGACGATGTAAATAAAGCTTTAATTGACTCAAAAGGCAATGAACTTTTTGAAAGCTATCTTTCTCAATTCAAGTTTTTGGATGGTTTAGTAAGTTTGAGGTTGTACAACACCTGTTCAGAGATCCTGAATGAAAAGCAGAATAGATCGTGAGTCTATTTGTAATATGACCTTATATTTTTATTACAAGATAATAATGTTCATATATTTTTATAATACTCAAGGTTAATACTTAAGATAGATTACTACATTTTTTATAAAATATGTGTAGTTATGTAATAATATTGATTGGGAAAAACGAATATATGTTTAAATAAAAATAATATGTAATATACATATATATGATATATCTCAAAACATCCAAAGTTTATATTAACAATCAAGGAAATTTACAGGAGTCAAAGCAATTTATCGGAGGAAGCATTGGAATCACTTATTACTAAAGTAAAAATGATAAAGAAGACTATCGAAGAAGAAGATATAACTGCAATAGATTTTCATATTATGTCAGACTTGAACAAAGCTTTGGAGGCAAAAAACAAAGAAAAATTACTCGGCGTATTAGAAAGGATCAAAGAAGAATGTCAAAATAGTCTACGAGATTTGCACCAAAATTTTAGATGTTACGTCTTGAAAAAATAACATTTGAAATTTTTTAAAAATATTAGGTGGGAAAAAGTTCGTGACGTTTTTTTAATGCCATTTTAACGGGAAAAACGCCACCTAATATTAACTTAAAATTTTTACATTTTTTCTTTTTTTCTTTTTTGCAGTTGTGCATTACGAAGATCCATGATGTTTGTTCCTACATAATTTATTTTTACTTATACAGTTTACACTGTACAATGTACTTATTATCCCAAAGTATTTACTATAACAGCTCAGATAAAACTAAAGTTAAAGTAAGAATATATTTTAGATACCATCTAATATTTTCAGAGTAAAATCTCATTCTTAAAAATTGAAAATTAAGTCACTTTTTCAAAACCTGGCTTTTCATTTCTTATAATGAGATTCCATTTCACAGAAGGATAGAGTAAGAATAATATATGGTTCCTTATGTAAAAGTGATCGATTCATAGTCAGATACTTTAATTTCGATTATTTTCTCATGTATATACTTTTAAATAAGAGACTGATTGTAAAGTAAGACGAATTAACTCGATTAGAAAATAATAAATTGAAACATTTTTCTAAGTTAATACAGATTTAGTCATGTAGCTAACCCAGTGTATACCCGATGTATTTAAAATGAAATATATATATATAAATATATTTGAATTTTACCGAAAGCGAGATAAAAAGTTTAGTAAGCAATAAAGAACAGGCCTATGAATCAGTCGCTTTATATCGCTTTGTGTTTATTTATTTATTTATTTATTTAATTGTTATGACAACGAACATACAGAGGCTTAATAAATCTTGTCAACTAGTTTTATACGTCTTCTCTGTTGTATCCTTTCTACTGTCAGTCAAATCACATCACAATTGATAAATGTTGAATATGAGACACGTGGATAAATCAGAGGAAAAATACATCGCAACGATTAATCGAATCCGTGATACTATCCGTAAATTAGAAGAAACTACGAAGTATTCACGGGATTTGGAAGCTGTTCGATTTCTGCGGTATTCTATGTTGAAGTCTCACGATAAAATTCTGACGGACGACCTGAGGAAAATTAAAATACGAAATAAACAGATGTTAAGTGAGAGCAAAATTTCTATTTAACATATTTAGTAATCTGGTCGTCATCTGATTGGAAGATCCCTTTTTAGATTTATTTCGACAAAGTGTCACGGACATTCAACTCAGTTCTCTCGACATACTGCCTGAATCTCTAAGGAGACAAGTGCAGAAAACATGGCACCAGAAGTAATTTCCTCTCCATCATATCATTAATGATTTACATGTTGACACGTTAATTTCAGATACGACGCTCTGTTATCTCAAAACGAACAATTAAAGAGACAAATTGTCGCTTTAGATTGCGCGATGAAACAGAAACAGAAAGAGGTATTTTTGACTATAGTTGTATCATATTTGTATCTCAACCATCGAGTCTAACGAAAGTACGATTTTCTTATTTAAAAAACGAGTAATATCCATTTCTCCATTTTTAATTAATATGGACTAACTTTAATCTTGATTTAACTTACTTTTTATCTTCTTCTAATTTTAAGAATTAGAAAAAAATTAAAATTAAATTTAAAATAAATTTTAAAAAATCGAGATTAATCTACATTGGTAGAAATGTGTATTTTAGGATGAAATTTTTAATAGGCTAAGTTAATTGATTTCTTGGAGTTATATTATGTAATAAAAGTGTAATTACTTTTCTTATGTTGAATTAGAAGAGATTTTCTAATTTTTATGTTTTTCAAATTCAAGTAATTTATATATATATTTTTTATGAACGTAGACACTAGGCATTCTTTTTTTACTTTTCTTTAAGAAGATAATTTTTATAATGATTGACAATATCATAAAAATATGAAATATACATGTATAAAATCTTTTTGCAACTCGTACGCTACATATTAATTATAAGTTTAATATTAATTTATGCGTCAAATTAATTAAGTTTTTCTCTTATTTGATTCAATTTAATAGTGGCAAATAGTGAGATTATTTATGACTTATTTTAAGTATCAAAGCACCAACAAATATTGCCTTCCAGTATTAAATTGGTTCAAATTTCTGCAAGGATATTGTCTCAAGTTACATGTTTAATTTATATATAATTCGTAAATTATAAATTATATAATATGCATTAATATGCAATTAATATTGTTATCGTCTTTGCATTATCTGATTTGTACTGAAGTGGTTTGTATATTATAGATCGATATTTTGCAACAAAAATTATTCATCGCAGGGAACGTAAATTCTAAGGCAAACACTGAAAAGATTTGCAGAAAGTGCTGGATTCTGACGAACAAAACTTAAAAATTATATATAAGACGCAGATGTTTAAGATAAAAAAAAACCTACTATAAACTGTTGTATTTAAAAATAAAGTTTTTGAATAAGGTAAAATATGCCTATTTGAAAGAATCATTTCAAGCATTAAATGAACGCATTTGAAATTGAAGAGAAATAATGCTTGACAGAAATAACTTACGTTAGTAAGACAATTAAGGGATTTAGTTATAATCTGATTGCGAGAGTAGACGAAAGATCTGTGGCTTCCCTATATGAGTAACATACAATATTTGCCAGTCTCAGTGGTATGTATTCTGGGATCATTCCCAAAAACAAGTGAGATAAAAAGAAAATTTTTTGTAAGTCAATCTCAAAATCGATTAATTAAATTGGCGGGTAATGCGATGTTGGTGATTATATGTCGTCACATTTTGATATCAAATAATGTCAGTTTGCTACGATATGTCAGTTTGTCTGGATACGTTATCTAAAATTATTTTTGTAGCCATAATTTTACTCAGCTTAAGAAATTAAATTGGAATTATTTTAGATTTTGATATTAATGAAGCCATTAAAAAAAACTTACTAAAACTGATCTGTTTAGAATTAGTTAATTGACAACTTTTTAAGGTTTCAGATGAGAGATGCAACTAGAAGGATCAAATTCGATTGTTTTGAGTAGAATTATGCGTCGGAAATTATGGGAATTATTGGGAATTACTTGCATCTTTTTATTCGCTCCGCTTATCGTGATTACTTTAATCTTTTTATATATCTATCGTTATTTTATCGAAATTGTATTAAAAATCCAGTTAAGGAACAAGTTCATTGGTCTCTTGAAAGGTACAGATTGTGTATGGGCCGTTGAAGATGCCGTTTCTTTATCCGTTATCAATATCTTGATGATATTGGAGAAAGTCGCGCGGAACTCAAACGAAATTTTCTTGGAGGATTTCAAGAATTTGATAAACGATCGCATTGTTTTAAAGGCTGCTGATACGACGATTGAGAAACTGTTCTATCTTCGAAGTCAGAGATTCGGCTATTATTTTTGGCAAAGAAGCGAGAAAATAGATCTGAAAGATAGAATCAGATGGTTGGAATGTGTGAACGCTAATTGTAATGGATCCTGCGAAGATGTTTACAGTGAATCATTTAGGAAAACTTTGGAAAATGTATGCAATAAACCATTGCCCGATAATCATAAAGCCGCGTGGGAGATTCTCATTGGAAAACGTTGTCCGAAGTCGAGATCTAACCTCGAAGAAGGCCGTTTGTCTTCCGAAAAATGCATCGATACTGATATCCGGAAAATTCCTATGTTATTTCGCGTTCATCATTCTTTAGGCGATGGAGTAGCCCTTCTAGGCTTGTTACTCAAAATGATTATCGAGGAGACTGAGATCAAAGAGACGAGAGTAAAAATCAAGAATATCGTCTCATCAAGTGAGACTGGAAAACGTTTCAAAGAAATCATTCCAGCATTGCGAAATTCGGAGAGGAATTTTCAGAACGAGATGGATGTTGTGCGATTCTATGAAAAGAATATCCTTGCCGCATCAATGCAGTTTACTTACGTAACGTTTTTACGATTAATGCAAGATCTACGAGACCATTTTCACAAATCAATAAAATTTTCTAATGTAATGATCGTGTCTTTGATACAGCAAGCCAAAATATCTATCGATCGTATATGGTTGAATTTCAAAAACGTACTAAAACAAATGTATAGTACAATTAAAGATGTCACGCGGCTAACGATGATTTTGCTTTCTTTTCCGAAATTCATCATTCAACAAGCTGTCCGTAAGATGGATAAAAAGTACATTCAGTATTTCTATTGTAGATTTAATATGTTTAATCCATTTTATTAAAAATAAAATGAATAAATAACGAATTAATTTCTTTGAATATCTAATCTTTGAAAAATAATAAACATAAGGTAATAGAAAGATGTTTTAAATTTTTAATTTCGAAGATTAGATTTTCGTAAGAAACAAATTCTGGCGATCGTTTCTCGATTTTTTTCTCTTTTGTACAACAAGAGGGAGATTAGAGGAATTGCGAACACCTAGAAAGAATTAAATAAAGCCGACGATTATTTATTAATTACAGAAATCTTTATTTAAAGGAAATATTCCAGTTATTTTGCTTCAAATTTACTTTATACATATATATATATATAAAATTTAAATTTACTATATATAATATATATATTTTAAATATAGTTTAAAAATATTAAAATCAATATCCTTTGAATAAAGATTTCTATAAATTAATAAATAATCCTCAGTTTTATTTAACTTTTCTTTAGATATATTTGCAATTCTTTCACTCTCCATTACTAATTTTTAATGAGTTTTATTATAATTAAATGTAAATTTTTATAGCGCTTTGCATGGTCCATCTCAAACGGGTGAAAAAATAATGTCCTATTGGTTAGATAATGATGTGGTAAATGATAAATCGCAGAATCTTTTGACGAAAATTCGCGAGATAAGAAGAAATACAGGTGCCAAATTTGAAGATGTAGTATTGGCAGCTTTTTCTGCTAGTGTATACAAATATCATTTACGCGTATGTATAGTTTTTAAGCGATAAATAAGTCTAGAGATATCCAGAAATACATTTAAATAATATCTAGAAAATTAGAAGAAATAATTATATTACATCAATCTATTTTAAAGTTATTTAATATAAACCTGTATTTTTCTTGTAGCTCAAAAAACCAATTCCTGATGCATTAACAGTTATCTTGCCGATAAGAATGTCAATACCTGATGAAAATTTAACTTTAGATAATAATTTTTCGATTGCTCTATTGCGAATTTGTATCTCCAATGCAAACGGACAGACAATCGTCGAGTCAAATCGAGATTCTCAATTTTTTAAGCGTCTTCAAGATATTATAAGAACAAATAATAAACTCAGAAAGAGTTCAGATATCTTGCTTAATTTTTGGATCATGAAGTATCTATCGGCGTTGTTACCGGGGAAAATTTTAAAAGCTTTTCTTTTAAGTCACAACACGATGGTGTTTAGCAATATGTGCGGGCCAGAAAAAGTTCATATTCTAAATAATTCCTTGAGCAATATTGTCTTCTGGATACCAAACAAGTATCATATCGTTTTTTAAAATAATTAACAAATAAAATTGTGCGTTGTAGCGACATATGTATATCACAATTCATTTTTTTCAGAAGTACTACTGCTCTCGGTTTTTCTCTATTAAGTTATGGAGGCAACTTACATTTGTCTTTAATAGCTGATAAATCAATTGTAAAGGATGAGAGATCTCTTGATGAACTTTTAGAAAATACTGTACATGAAATAAACATTGCTTATAATCATATTATATTGACACGCTTTTTGAAACCATCAAATTTTCTGATAGAAACACCCGTGGAAAATGGTATGTAAATTGAATTTTCAATTAATTATTCCTACATTTAATTCCTGTATTTTATTTACACGTATATAACGATAAGATATTCAATAATAATCATATAATAATCATATAATTGCACTTAGGATTACAAAAGGAATTTCATTTATATTTCATTTATATTTCCAGGTATCGGCGTGTTTTAAGAAAGAAATATAAGCGACTGAAATATTGTATTTCTCTTTCTTTTTTAGTGAAGTGCTCTTGATGTATTTGTGCTAAAAGTATATAAATTGTTTTATTGTATTTATTAAATAATATAGGTTTTTTTTTACAGAATTATTTACAGAGATTAATGCTTTAATCTTTTTCATGAGTTTCTTTAAAACTGTATTTTATAAATAAAGTTTTTTAAATTAGGTATAACATTTTGTGGTATATGGATGTATCATGTCTGTAGTTAAAGAATCTGAAATTATATTTCTATTGATTAATTTAGTATAATACATAATTTGATTTTATTTAATTTTATAATGTTTAATCTTATGTTTGATATATGATATACATATTGTGATTCAGTAGAAGTGTCACGTATTCACTGATTCACTGATATTCGTATTGTACCATTCTTGTGTATCAGGTGTGCCAGTGTGATCAATAATCTCAACAGTGAGTTTATGGCTCATCGTTGTTAAAATTTTCAACAATACGTATTAATATTTATTATTTATCGAATTGATATGTAACGGTACAATACACGCAATAAGTTCGCCTTTAATTGTTTTTTGCTCAAATTAAATGAGTTAACATACTCGATATTATTTTTCCAAACGTATTCAGCGTATAAATAATACGTTTATCTAAATATAGAATTCAGAATACAAAGATGAATGGCAGTCGCAATTACTTATTACTGATTGTGAAAAGTTCCCGCTTCTAACAACTGACGTTCTTCTCCATTAATGGCAGGCGATACTAGGTGGATGAAATTGAGAAAAAACTGCAGCGAAATTAATGCATACTATAATAATACTATGGAGTAATGCAATAGCGTTTATCTTATGCTTAGCCACAAAAAAATCTGTTTTAAATATTATAATATTATAATATAGAAAAATATGATAATTGGTTAACAATCTTTTTTTTTATAATAATTAAAAATATTTTTAATATGCGATTTATTTAAGCAAAAGCTATAGTTACTTTCAATGACTTTTTATTACTATACAGATATAATAAGTTTTGTGCATGTACAGAGTTTGTGCATAACTATACAATGTATTTACAGTAAAGTCTTTAAATTACATTTAACTCTTTGGTATGATAATTATTCTTGTGAACTGAGTATGAGGTGCACGATTTAAATACAGCTTATTAACGGAGATTTCAAGATTTTCTGTTTATCAATCAGCATCATTCTATCAATTCGAATTTATAAATGAACGTAAATGAACGTCAACAGCTTCGGCATCATTAACAGTCTTGTTTCCGTTGCACCGACATCTCGGAAGATGTGACTGCCATCCATTCATTGGTCGTCGATTGGTACCATGTCAAGCCCAAGGAATATCTACCATTGAGATTGGCGTGTTGGCAATGACTAAACCACCATCCACCTCGATAGTTGGCCGCACAGTCGGTGGTGCTGATATCCATGTCACGATCTTTGGCGCTAAACGCCATGCCGTCCTGATAGGATAGTGCGTCGGTCGCGTTGCCTGAATAACCGGATACGTGCAATCGGTAACCGGTCTCTTCGGAATCTATTGTGAAACGCTCGTACTCAGCGCGCCAGTGTACGCCGTAGGTATCGGTCAGATCAATTCGCAGCCTACTGCAGTTGTCGCGGGTGAACCGATGCATCGCCTCGTTGCCGATCCAGAACTCGCTAACTGGTGAACCGAAACCAACCGAGTATTCATTCCAGGTGCGATCGAAGTCGACCGCGCCATCAATTCTGCGGGCCACAACGATCCAGCCAGCGCGGCAGGAAGCTAACAGGGGTGCTCCGGGACCAGGTGCCAGCAAAGTCAAGCCATCGCGCTCCTCACAATTTCCCGGAAGGGAATCTACCATGAGACGGTACTGATCTTCCACTTGTTCTAGTTCGTGCGTGACGTTCACCGCCTTAGCCAAATTTCGAGAAAGGTCCAGTTGGCTGAGAGTCTCATTCAAGGCATCCAGACTCTTTCGCTGCACATCGCTCTTCTCCTGCAGCTGCGATGCGCTCACGCTCAATGCTTGAACCGCTCGTCGAAGATTGCCAAGCTCTTCCCTGGTTAGCGACAACTCGGCCGCCTTTCGTGCCGCATTTATTTCCAGCCTCGCCAATTCTCGCTTCACTTCGGAACGATTAGTATAAACAGCCTCTTCGAGTAGACGAACTGAGTCGTACAGTCTTACAACTGACTCATCCAACTCGTTCATCGACACCAGATCTCGACTGGCATTGGATACTCTCTTCGAAAGCTCCACCTGCGCCAGCTCGAGATCTCTTACTCGTTCCTCAAGATGCTCACGGTCTTCGTACACCACTCGTTTCTCCACTATCGCACGCTTCCGCGCTACCACGGAAATCTTCCGCTCGACGTTACGTAGTCGTTCCTCGAGACGAACGCGATGAGCCAGAGCACGGGAATAGCTGTGTCTTCGAGCTGACGTAACTTCATGCGATTCACTCACTTCATTGCGAAAGATATCGGCTTTGTTGTGATATTCCGGCTTTTGCGGATCCTGCCGTTGACCAGGAAGCGTGGATTCGCATTTTAGGGACTTTAGCTCGATCTGCACCGTGCTTAACTGCAATAAATAAAAAAAGTTTGTTTTGCATTTTGTAACAACAACATAATGCTGATTACTATCTAATTCTAATCTCTCTATTACTAAGATCTTTAAAGAGACAAGATAGAGTAATAAACAAGCAAGTTTAAAAATCGATTAGTGAAACTATTAATGATTTTTAAATCTTATGATTTCTTCGTTCCACAAAATAAATTTCTACCGATACCGAATAAATTTCTCTTTAATCTATCTACTTTTTACAGACGGTCCTTGATTGCGTGGTATGCGTGACTGCACGTGTGTAATACATACGCGCTTGTGGAATGCGTGAGAGTAGGGCCACAGCTGTCGACTCGTGTGGCTGTAGCCAGCGTGTCAAATACCACAAACGGTAAGGATCATTGATCGAAACTTTTATTTGAGATCAAAAACGAATTTACAAATGCGCGCAAATACATAGATCATTTTTTCTTGTGTAAAGAAGAATTTAATATTTTATATATATAATTTCGTATGTTATTTACATTTTTAAAATAATTGAATTATAACAAATACAATGTTCCGTTATCTAATATTTCTTTTTCGCTGCAAACTATTTAAAACATCCAATACTTTATGCAAAGTAATTCGAATAACAAATTGTATGAGATAAATTTTAATTTATAAACTCCCATCTCTATTCAAATCAATGATGACCTCCATTTAGCTCTCATTTTTTACAAATCTTATTCTTAAATTTTATTATATTTGATTTCTTATGACGATTGAGAGTTGAAGATAGAAGCGCAAAGGGCGGCAAGTATTTAAGAGGAGAGAGAAGGGTAGGCTGGTGGACCCGAGGGGCATATGCGTGCGGCTTAAAGGAAAGGCTCGTTGTGCGGGCGAGGTGGAAGGAAGGGAAAGCGGAGGAGGAGGAGGTTGAGAAGCAGCTGCCAAGCGGCAAAACGAGAAACAGGAATGAAGCAGCTGGCCGCCCCGTGCAAAGCGCAGGTGCACCGACCATACATCCCTCTTTCTTCTTCCTGCCGTAAATACTAAATGGTAGCGGCAGCCGTTATCTACATGGACGCCCGTTGTCCGCGCGTGAGCAGCCGCATGCCGAGCCCTTCGGCGTGTATACGCATACCGCGAAATCGATTTTGAATCATTGTGAGCGAAAAAAAATCGGCTGTGATCATTGAGCGGCACGCGTACATCTAGGAATTCCGTCAGATTTCAATATCGTCAACGACAATATTGAAAAACATACGTAATATACAAGTTTTTATATGTAAGACACATCATTCATTTCTAGATTTTATATATAGACGTGCGGAGAAAGAGGAGAGAATTCTAATTTTAGCAATATTTAATTTTATCTTAAACATTTGGCGAATTTATTTTAACTGAATATACAGTTAAAATAAAATACTCGAAAAATTAATAAATTTATAATTTGATGTAAATTTTATTTCATGGAAAACTGAAAAATGAAATGATTAAGTTGCTCCAAAATAAAGTATATTCTTTGTAATAAGTAAATCTCCCTCTCTCCTCTCATTCCACACCTGGTTTGGTTCAACGGCATTGCAAATTGGTACCACCTGCCTATCATCTTCTGTTTTATTTTCTCTGGTATCAGCCTTATTTCCTAACATCTGCGAGAAGAGAACAATTTACCTGACTACTGACATCCGCGCAAGAGCGGGACAGGAGGCTGGCGCGTTCCTTGGTCGCGGCGATGTCGAGCCTGATGGTACCAAGGGTGGCCTCGATCTTGGTGATCCTTCCACCGAGATCGCGTATACTCCTGCCTACCTCGGCGACGTCACCCTTCAGTAGGGTCAGCTCACTCCTCATCCTCGAGCGTTCGGCAAGCTCCTCGCTAGCGTTCCGGGTCCTGAGCACCTCCGCAACTTCGCTCTGTAGTTCCGTCACGGCACTGCCTAGCCATCGCACCCTCAATCGCTCGTTCTTCGCCTCGTTGCCACTTCCGCCGCGAAGAGCATTCACTTCCTTCCTATATGCGAGGGGATACGATTATAACGTTTTTGTGATGTCCATTCATTTTAAAATGGCCATATTTTTTTATGTGTATCGTAAAGATAACAGAGGAATAGCTAAGACCGTCGCATTTTTAAAACAAGAAACTGAGAGTAAATCTATATCTTTATTTCTTATTACCAAGATAACTTTATACATATAAATCATATTATTATTATATCAAAACATCATTGTTTATCTAAATTCAGATAGCTCTAACTATTAAATTTTACTTATTTTTATATAGAAATAACTGTACTCTGTTGCCTTTGTAAAAAATTGATCTGATAGAAACCTTAGACTTCAATTAACTTCTAAGACTTCTCGCACAGGCATAATTATGCACTTGACGAGTTCTAGTATATGTGTATTGTATTACAATATACATTTACTAAAACTCGTCAAGTGCATAATTATGCTTGTGCGAGAAATCTTAGATACACTGCATACAAAAAGAGACGAAGCAAATTGTGTTTTACCTCAGTTGTTTCACTTCGTTCCTTAGGACGATGAGTTCAGTATTTTTCTCCATCGCTTGTTTCAAACTTTCCTCCAAAGCATTGTAATCTTCCTGTCGATGATCCAACAATGCGCTCACTTGCTCCTGCAGTAATTTGATCGTACTATTGAGATCCTCATCCGCGCGCGTGCCAGCGATTAACGTATTCGCAGCTATAATCGTTGATAACAGCAACAACAGATTCGCCATCTCCAGGATTTCTTGAATATTTTCAGTCAAGATCTTCGGATTTCTATGCTTCTCAATTCATATATATTTCCCCTCAGGGAAATATATTTTTTATTTTATAAATCCTCGCGATGTGTATTATCATTTACACATACACAGATCCTCGGATATTATTCGACATTTAACAGATGTTTTTTTAAGAGATTACTCTTCTAAATTCTCGCATCTTCAAATTCTTGAAAATTCTTGCCAGGATTAATTTTGAATTTCCTCAGTAAGAATTTTTTATGAACACCTTTGACACAACTGGTGAACGGATTTATCGTGATTCAATGTGATTTTTATACGATTTATCTGATTTATCTCGATAGCGAGATCGTTCAATCAAGTCACGAAGTCACGTGCAATGCGAGGATTGGCGCAATGTGTTTGATCGCTTCTCGAAAGCCTACTGGCGCGACCGAAACGGTGTACGAGTTTTATATCGGCCCTTGGACAAAGGTCCGCTCGGACCCGGTGTGGAGCAGGTGTTCGGCAACACCAGGCTTTCGTCAGGTATATATTGTCTCGCGCGCCGCCATCCGTATCCCCACATGCCTGTTATACGGTCCCTACCCACTCATATTCCAAGATGAGCATAAGATCGTAATAGATACGTCGTATATGAGATCGTGATATGATAAATGTGCGAGTACAGGGTACTGGATAATAAGCACGAGTGGCGAACGGAGTGAGATTTTCGGTTGAAAGTTTTCTTCTCTCGATAAAATTTAATTTGAGTTAAAAAACATAGATATCTTTCTATAAAACTTTTTAAACTTTACTTTCATTTAATATTTTAGTAAATATCTCTCTAATAAAGATTTTGCAAAATTGAAATCTATCTAAAAAGATTGGATGGATTTCTGATTTGCTTGCGGTTTGCAGGATCGTTTGTACAAATCACAGGAATGTATTATATGAACGTGTTACGTTTTAAGAGGATATGGATTTCTGTTATGTCGCCTAATCGGAAAAAAAATGAAAAAGGCAAACGGCCAATTCGACATATCAGGTAAAATTAATAATTTATTGAAAACAATTGTCCAACCTGTTGGAATCTACCATCTATGTTTACGGATATGGTAACGCGTTAGTGGATATTCATTTGGGCTGGAAATACGGCTACGTGTTTATGTGTGTGGATTCATTTGTATGACAAAATGTTGGATATAATACGGAAATTCTCACAGACGCACAGACGCGTGTGAAAATAACGTTCTCCCGTTAAATATAACGTCATTCATTCCCGAATAATATTTATACGATCTCACGATATTTGTTCGAAGTCGATGCTAACGATGCTAATATTACCGAATATTCCATGAGTAATAATATGGCAGAAAATGGCACTGAGCTAATTATTCCTGTAAAGGCGAATAATCGATTCAACGAATACGATAGATTCGAATAGAATTAGATATAACAGAGAGGTATTTGCAATACCGGTAATTTGCAATACCGTGTTTTGAATATGATAAACGCTAAAAATCACGTACAATGCTGCAATAGATGTGATTGATAACTTATGATTTATTTGCAAACTTTGCGAAATATATCCAGTAAATAAACTATCCGCGGAATGTTAGCAGATTGAAACAAATTCCATTAAAAAAATTTAATAGATTACTCTTACTATTTAATAGATTACTCTTATGTTCGCATTAAGTGTTCTATTGCTGGAAGGGCTTATCGACAACATGAGTAGATTAATGGCAGAAATTTAGCAAAGTCTGTTGAACGCAGATTCTCGCAGATTTCTGCTATCAAATATCTGTTCCTACTATCAATCTGCTATCAAAGTTATGTAAATATTAAATGGAGTTTGTAAAATATTTTCATATATTTGGCTTATTTTTATCACTGTTGTAACTTTTATCTTTGACAGATTAAACAGCGTGACGTCTTGTAGATATTAATCCTCCTAAAAAATCCACACAATTCATTTAACAAGAAATTTACATTGAACACAGATTCTGCTCGATTTCTGCTATCATTCTGCGTCAAACTATAAATAAATCTGCTTGGTTCTTGTCACGAATCTGCTGTCAAATAATATAAATAAATTCTGTTATATTCTTTGTGACATTCTATCAGCAGCATGTATAGATTCTGCATTAAATTTGTAACCTTCCAGTAGATCTATTCTGTAACTTTTAATAACAGTTCGTTATACTATCGTTGCGTAGCTTTTTCACTATATAAAATACTTGCGTAACAACATCTCTAGCTAGTAAAATTGTTAAAAAGTTACAAAATAGATCTACAAAATAGATCTGTTGATAAAATTTATCAGTAGATATTTTTTGTTAGTAGCAAAATCTATTCAGGCAGACTTGGCTGTCTGGATATTTATACCAAAGACGCGAATTTAGCGTTTATAGCATTCAAGGTGTTTATGATATTGCAAAAACTCGCCAACAATCGCGGGATGGAGGTGAAGGGTGAATTGGACCAAAATTAAAAACCTGTATAATAGAAACAGATAAGAGAAAACAATAGAAATTGAAAGAATTTTCAAAAGATAAGAAACGGCAAGAAAATTTTCATTCTAATCCTATTCACCCTGCATTTCCGGCCAGCCCCATTACAATACACATTACGTAAATAATTTACCGCTTATATTTTATAGAACCAAACTCATGTTAATTCACATCGGTTCTACATTGCAAATTTAGGCAATAATGCACTTAAATTATGCCTTAGGGATGGGAGGGGGCGTAGCTATAGCTCTTATGATCGAAAACAAAATATATAAATTTCTATACACAACAATTAGTTGAATCTCACGCGTAAACAAAAAGCAATCTTAACGAAAAAAATAAAAATAAAAAGCGAACGCCGAAGCTTTTTCTTTTTGTTATCATTGCTACGTCCCTGGTTGGGGCATTTCATATGCCTAACACGTGCCAATCGCGTGTCCCCAATAAATTCTCTAAAGAATTACGTCACTTAAACGCATCTTCAGAATCTGCTACTCTGTAACAAGTACTATATACTTAGCACATACTACGGAAGTTAATCCGATTACACAGCCAGAAAGTCAAACTTAATTTTGTGCAATGTGCGTACATAACGCTAATTGGATTCCTCCTTAAGTCTGGGCAGATCCGTACGTGCCGGTCGGCGGTCGGTAGAGTCTAGGCAGCGTTAGAATCTGCAAGCTGTTGAACGCATACTTGCGCACACCGATATTCTTCCACGTGTTCTCTCGGCGACAGCCCTCGCTAAAACAGAAAGAAGCAATGCATTCATCAAGTAATTCAAAATTTACGAGATAATCCCAATTGCCAATAATATAAAAAAATATTTAAAATTATTTCGTATATTACGCGAGAGTAAAAAAATTTTTTTAAATTTAATTACATATAATGATTAATTCGACTCCGTTCAAATATCTTTTCCTCTTTTTTTTACACTTACCTTCGCATACAATCGAGAGCCCTCATGTACTCGTGTTCAGCCAGATGATACTCCGATGACAATATATTAACTTGTTCAAGAGTGATGGACATACTAGTCCGATCTTTCGCGCTTTTGCAGCTGGTGAATCTCAAACCACGCATTCTTCGACATATTTGCGAGGACAATTGCAAGATTTCTACATTCTTATTGACTCTTTCTTGCACACACGTTTTTAAATTCACCATCATATCCGACAATGTGTGGCCCAGAATTGACCTAGCGGCAACTGAAATAAAAAAATATATCAATTTTAGAATCTATTAAAAAGAATCTATTAAAAAATATGTAAACAATACAAAAATCTAAAAGGCGAAAAAAAAATCCAAAGAAAATATCTTATAAGTTTTAAATATTTTAAACAATATTTCTAGATTATTATCTTTACAATAAGCTTAGTTAGTTCTATACTTACAACGCGTAGATGTAGGATCGGTTGGTAAATTCAGTTTCTTAAATCTTAAATAATATTCGTTCAATCTATCAAAGTTGTCCATATTGCTTTTCTCCTGTGGTTTTGTGGTGCCAAGGCTCTCGGCTAAGGAAGCCATTTCGTTGATACCGACATTGAAAAATACAGGAGTTACATTGAACGACAATGTTTGTCTTGAAGAGGGCACTAATGGCAAGAGAGAGTAAATCGCGTCTGGAACTGGGAGGATCACCGTTAGCGCACTTCGCGAGCCTACTACGCGCGGCACAGGAAGCTGGAATGCGTTAGACTTTCCTTCAACTCTGTAAGAATAACATTTGCGTTTAGATGAACATTTTTTTTAATTCTTAAATACTTCACTATGGAAACAACAACTGGTATATGGCATACCTAACCCAATTTAATTATTTATAATTTACATAAAATTAATACGCAGTTATTAAATTTCGATTTAAAGACTCCGATTTCGTTAAGTCCAACCCTCCCTATTCAGGATCTAATCGAATCTAATCGAAGAACATCTAATCGAAGAACAACATCAGAAATAATAAGTATGCTTTCAAAGCATATTGGATAAAAAAGACCCCACAGTAACATCAGCAAGGACGACATTGCGGAAGAGAATTTCATAATATTTCCGGAGTGAAAACTATCCTAGACAGAAACTGGAACCGACAAGAGTATTCAGCAAAACGAAAAAAAAATATATTTGTCCAAACTTTTGTATAGACTTACAGAAAAGTTTCTACATTAACGAGTCGATTTTACTATGATGCATTTTATACTTAACTATCTAATCGAAATAGAGGAAAATGTTTGCTTGATTAAGCAATGGAAAAGCATCAGAAAAAAGCTGAGTATGCCATACTGAAAAGGTGTTTAAGGTCAATTAAGAAATGCGATAAAACTTCTGCCCACCTCGGTTGAATACCACATCTGGACAGAGTGAACGTGACAGTATGCGTGTCTTCGACCGCTACAGCCATGTCACCCCACATGTCTATCTCGTCTCCGTAATAGCTAAGAAGGCCTTCAAAGGAGACCAATGGTCCCAGAGTTGTAAGTATTAGCAGAAACATCGGGTCAGGCCGTTGACACCATAATTTCGCCATTATGCCGGTTACTAAGGCAGTTAGCTGAAATTTTATGGGGTTATTCTCAAATGTTCTTACATATCTTTCCAAATTGAATAATATAATGATAAACTCACCGCTTGACTAAAGCAAACATCTCGTCTATATCGAACGTTGCAAGCGCGTTGCGCCGTTTTTGAATCCTCCTGTACGCGAAATACAGAATGTGTCAGTCTGGCAGTTTTCAGCAGACCGTCCATAGCTTGCCGCAGCTTCTTCATGCTCGGTCTGAGCTCGCTCGTCCAATCGACAATCGATGCGAAGTCTAGGCCTTCAGTAAACTTGTTTCTCTGTCCCGAATTACTTTTGATCACACGTGTCATCGAATCGACTGCTTGGCACACTTCATTGGAAGACGAGTTACGATAAGTATCGGTTATCCCTAATAATGTATTATGTTGCATGTCTTTACTACGTTTTACTACATTTTTACATAAAGAACATTACATAAGAAAACTTCCTTACCTTCCTTTGCCTTGGAGAGCGCTGATTTCTCCAATCCTGGGCTGGACTGTTGCAGCTCGTTTGATTCTTCAAGCAATTTGTTCGATTCCTCGCACTTGATACCGTTCTTTGGCTGAATGGTAACGACTTCAACATTATGCCGATTGCTTGGCAAGCAGCCCTTTAAACTCTGCGATCTGCCCAAGCTACTTTTGTTACGCAATCGTACGGCTGGACTGCTGCATCTGCCACAGAGAAACTTTACCTTAGATACGAGGCACATGACGCTCGCCTCAATATTCAATTGAGTGAGATCCCACGGCTCCGGCTCGTCTGTAGGTTTGTAATAATTTGCGGATGGCGAATTGCACATTTTTTGAGTGTCTAAGAAACGCTTGCACGGATCGGTATCGTTCTTCAAATCCTCCTTCTCATCGTCGTAGCCTTCCTTTCTTTCGTTGTCGTGATTTCGCTGAATACTCTCGATTTCCGCTTCTGCCTGTTTAGGATAATCCTCCACATCCGGAAATATTACAAAATTCTCTTCTGCAATGTCGCTTTCGCCAGTGTTATTGTTCGGCGCCTCATTTCTCGAATACGTTATGGAAGTGTACTCGCCATTTCTGATGCCGTTCTTCGACCAGATATCTTGCACGCATTCAGGAGTGTCGGGCGTAACGAAATCGTCGAAATCGGGGCTCTTTAAGTCGAAATTAAGTTGCTGCGTGATTCGTTTAAAGGGTGACAAGGATTGATTAATTTTAAAGTCCAGCGTCAAAGTGTCGTCCGAAGATGAGGTCGAGTTCTCCTGGACTTTCGCGACTTTGTACTCTTCCAAAAACGTTAAAGCCTCCTCTACTAAGCCGGGATCCCAGAGACTAAGTAAGATCCTAGTTTTTGTGATCATATCCTCGCATATCGGCAGCATGCCACTCGTCTGCTTCTCCTTGGCAAGTTTCATTAAGGATCTCATTGCTTCTACAACATCCCGGCGTAATTGTTTGATCGCTTGGATCGCGTCATGCGCCATCGTAATTTTGGATGTTCCCTGATACAGCTGATTACTTCGCATAGGCGACTCTTTTAGTGCCTGCACCAATCTGCAGACAAAAAACAATATTACCAAAAACTGTAATTGTATTTTATATACTTTGACAATCATTTGGATAAGGAAGGATACCTTATGAGTCCGCCGTTTTTACTTTTATGAGAATGGGCTGTAAATGCTCCTACGCTAATAAAATCATAAAATCCGCACTTGTTCAATGTATCGTTGTGGACCCACATTCGTTGAAGATGTAAATTCAAAGGCGCAAATTCGAGAGTACGGTCGTTTTTACGCGACGACTGCTTGAAATAACTCCCTGAAATTCAAATCACCACATTAGAACATTAAATTTTTAGAGACGAGCTAATTCATTTTTTCTTTCACGAATATATTGAACTATTTGTTACGAAATAAATGGATTCACCTTTGTAGGCGGCTAAGTTTTCTTTGGCTTGGGAATACAAATGTAACAAGTGAAGATGACGATCAAGCAATTCGATTTGTTTTGTATGCCATGGCTCTCTCAATTCTCCCATTCCAGCTACTTCTTGTAATAATTCCTTTTCTTCCTGTATCCAAATAGCTCTGCAATTAACCACGACGTTATTTCACTATGGTTTTCACGATTTTTATCATTTATAACATAATATCAGATGAAATATGCTCACAATAAATGTTGTGGAAATTGGAAACAGAGTTTACTCTCTGCCATAATCTCATGTACGCATATATCACCTCCTAATCCGGAGTGGAATCTATGATAACCAGATCAGATGAGGGCTATAAAATGCATCTATAACGTTGATTTGTTAGTGTAGAAACTTACCTGTAAGTCTGCACAAATGGATTCGCAAAGAGAAGTTTTAATTGGCCTTGATGTGGGAACTTAATTTTTGTCCCTAATCTTGGAGGTAACGATTGTGAGCGTCTATGCGAAGGCAGCTAAAAAATGTTACATCGATAAGAATTAAATGGTTGTATAAACAAAATAATGATAATTCTGTCTAGAAATACTGATCAAATTAACTTATTACTTGTTGGTTGTTACTATTGTATACTGCATTTCGCGATGGTGTACTCTCTGTGCTATTCCCTTTATCCTCGGCTTCCAGATTCCACACATTAATTGTTAAAAATCCAACTGTCGTTGTTTTGGCTGATTTTAATGGTATCCTTAATCTAAAAAAAATTCAAACAGTTGAAACAATATAATTAATTAAATAATTTTGATGTATGCAGTTAATCAAAGAAAGTTATAATACATTTTCTTAAATATATAAAATTTTAATTTTAATTACATGTAATTAAATTAAAAATTTTTTAATTTTATATTCCAATGCAGGATTTTCGAATTTAAATCGATATTCATAAATTAGAATTACCTAGGAGTGTCTTGCACTGTACTGAATGTCACTACCGCACTTCCTATTGGAGTTGCAGTTTGGCTAACTCTTTCTCTGACATCATATGCGGTTATTCTAATTTTCGTTTCAGTGGTTAATCCATCGCTAGCTCGGAAGCTTACCGTAGTTAAGAAATTCGGATTACTACTTCGCTGAAACAGATCACGAAGAAACTCTTACAGAATTACAACTTGGAGGGGAAACAGTTTTCGAGAATTTTTCGTAGTTACCTCTACAACTTCCGTTCGTGCATACTTAATCCAAGTTTTGGAAGATTTAGACTGTACATCTATCTCTAAAACGGGAGTAGGTGGTCGGCCGTGTCCATCACACAACAGATTGTCGCAAGCTAGTGATATCTCGCACATTGGTACTTCTGCCGGATCTGGGGAAAAAAAAAAAAAAAATACAGTACAAATCCATTCACGAGAATGATGTACGTCAAATTTTACTTATGCTTCATGCATTAAGAATGAATAGCGATCCATATAGAATACAATTTTATTATTACGTATACTTGTAGCTGTAATGAAATACTTTACTAGCTTTAAATAAATACCAAAGTTGTATTCTGTGAAAAACATTGCAATGATATTTTATTAATAAAAATTCAACAAAAATATGTTCCAAATCCTGCATCAATTAACTCCACGAATTTAACATTAAATTTGTCAATAAATTTTAAATTTAATTTTTGTCAAATTTTCTTAGCTATTAATCTAAAATTAAAGAACTTACAATAATCAATATGCTAAAGAAGCCGTGAAAAAAATTGTGCATTCTTCAGATAAGAGAAAACTTTAAATTTTGAGACAATTAAAGCGTTCACACCTGTGAAGGTCCCGCGCTGCAGCCGCAACATCTGTATATCGGTGTCGTGTTTGTGCCCGCTGAAAGCCTCGATGCGCTGTCGCAACGACAACAACTGGCTCCGCATACACTCGTAGCTGGCCAGCTGCAGCGCCTGCAACCAACTGTCCCGTTCCTCGGCCGTGTTGGCGCCTAACTGTTGAAACAAGCCTCCGTCGAAAACTGCAACATTTTTCCCTTTCTGTGCTTTTTAACGTTGCCTTGCATGCTACGTGAAAGCGAAACAGGCATGCATGCATGCAGACGACGACGAGTATGTCATCAATGCATCATTACAGTGATGCATCAAGGAAGAAAGAGAGGAAAGGAGAGGAAAATACAAGAAGCTACAAATGATGATACTTGCCTATGCTGAATCCGTAAGGAACCTGGTTGCTGGACGGATCCACACGAACCGTACACTGTTCCAGTATGATCACTCCTAGCGGCTCCGACCACTGTTCCCGCGATTTGAAATAGAATAGAAGGTTGCCTCGCAGTCTGCACCATCGTTCGAGACTTACTGCACAAGAGAAGCAAAGCAGCAGCGGCTTAAGCGCGATCGTTCATATGTTGGGATATTTTCATTAGAGAGGGGATTTCTGTGAGCGATAATAAGCGGCAGAAAAAGAGACAGAGGAAGAGGAGGACAATATCTTTCGCATCCGTTTAGTTCATTACGGACATTCTAGCGATTAATGATCATGTTTTTCGAAAGAGCTTATCAGTCGCATCGAAATAGTCATTAATAATAATATGCAAATGAGGCTCTCCAACTAAAGATCTGTTAAAGATTTATTAGCAATTGGACTTCAGTTTATATGCTTGAGAATACTGATTAATAAAGAACACATCCACGTGTCCTCCTCCGATTTTAATAAGCTGTGGATATATTAAAATATAAAGAAAAATATGAGCCACTATTTTTTATAAATACTTTCTTGCACGTTAAAAGAATGAAATTCTCTCTTGAAAAGAATTGGTTTTTCCTGAAAATCGTTTAAATGGTCAAAGATACAAAAAAATATTTAAAATAAAAGTTAAGTGATTTGAAGAGTGTTTTATATAGTAATAATTTAAAAATTAGTAATAAAAAATAGTAATAAAAAAATTATAATAATGATTTAAAAAATATTTTATTTATAAAAAATTTTAAAAAATTGTTTATCCTCTTAACACATGCACACATAAAAAATAAAGAATAAAATAAGAAAGCACTTATAAAAAAAAATGTATCTCTTATTTTTGTCTTATATATTGAAAGCTTATAAAAATTGGAAAGGAATATTTGATTATGTTCTCAGATAATCGTGACAAGATTATTTTTCTTTCTTATAGTTTACATAGAATATTATGTCCTTTCAAAAATACACGATTTCTTATGAAACCGTTTACCCTTATCATTCTATCATATTATGTCACTGTGTCCTTGATCTTTCCTATTTTCATTAAGATCAATGCGATTGATGCTCTCTTGAATTACAGATATTTACAAATACAAGCACCAAAAACAAGATTCTTACATGCTGTAAAGATATAAATGTAAAATGTATACATATATTTAAAAAATATTTTCTACTTATTTTCTTTAAATTTAAAGCGCTGCGTGTCTCGTGAACGGCGAATTAAATCAAAACTTCTATGTTATTTTTCCTTATTTTTTTCAGAGTTTCTATCGAAAAATGCATACAACATGCGAAGCATTTCATTTCACATGCAATTCTCGATTTACCACCGAAAGTGATTTTTGTAATTTATCAAGCTTTCGCACTTGATTAACTTTTTTAACAAAAAATAATCCCCCAATTTATATAATATTGAGATATTAATTGCTGATAACAATTTAAATAATGCAAACCAAAAGTAAATTACAAAATATTATAGTTGTGAGAGTTTGTTAATATTGAGAATTTTCGTTTTTATTCCGATAAATCGAGAATCAAGCTCAGTTATAAATTCACTGCATGCAAACATTACATATTAAGCAAAAAAGTCAAATTAATAATTTTAGTGTAAAAATTAGATACAACATATTAAATACGAAAGAATAGAGATGTTAAATTTCCGAGCTGGAAATTTAGATATTTTATTTATTCGTTAGATTATCTAATTTTCCTTATCCAATCTTTGTTTCAATATGCCATAAATAAATTGTGAGATTGATCTCACTGAAGCGTGCGTCGAACTCTTGCAAGTGTTTTTTAAGTGTCGAAAGAAATACGTCCACACACGTTAATCAAGATTAGTCGGGCCATCAAAGAGCGTGTTAATCGCGTTAAAAATTGTGAAGTAGGAGCGTGAGATGGATTCCAATAAGTATGTATCATATTACAGCAAAATGCACTCGGGTAAATGTACCTTTGCTCAAGCCGGCAGTAACGCAATTGAGATCTCGTAGACTTTTATGCGACCTTCCTTTCTGATTTTTGTTCTCGGATTTTTTACCTGTACCTGAAAATTGCACGAGATTGCTAATAGCTGTCACTACGACATTTTAATAAAGTAAAAGGGCATGGAGAAAGAGCAGCGAGTGAGTTAATTTAACTGTTGCGATTATGTGGGTTGCGATTATATCAGGTCGTATCGATTTATAACAAATCGCGTGAGCATGAAATATAGGTCTCTGCGAATCTCTTTGTTATCAGTTTATTAATATCTCTTAATGAATTATTTTTATCGTCGCTAATTCAAAAGGAAAAAAGGAATAGATATTATTTTTAAATAATTCATTTGATTTTATTTTTTTCGAATTCTCATTCTGTTATTAGAACATTTCTGCCTCGTAATATTAAAACATCATTTAGTACTTACTTTTTACTCAAATATCTTATGTATTTAATTTAGAATAGAATTTTAGATAATGTAGGATAAGGTAATTTCAAATGTGATATAATTTCAAATATATAATTCTAAACAAAATTAAAGGTTTATTTTTTATTAAAAAATTCTTTAAACTACACGGTGTGATAAGTTAAAATGAAATAAACTATATGTTTATTTTTATTTGAACTTATTGCACTGGATTTATTTACATTGTAGTACATCAGTTCAGAGAGTTCACCGATAAAAAACAGACCTAAGATTTTTTTTAGTTTCAAGTTCGGTGATCTTTTTTCATTTTGGTACTCTTTAATACCCTCTATATAATGAGATTAGAATTATCAAACTTGAATCTCAGAAATCTCCAAATTTTACTTTCTTGTGAATTGTACCACCTCATCTTATAGTTTTAAATTAACCGAATAAATTTCGCTCTATTCTTGATACCTTCGCGAAGTTTCTAATACTAATGTCATTCAACGTATGACAAAACAAATAGTTTGCTTCGTGCAAAGCCATGCCGTAATATGAAAGAACAGAGAAACAGGATAAATTATCAGTCTCTCCACTGATGTCATGGGGCATCGAATAAGTCAAATGGAACAATTCATGGGAGCCAATAAAATCTCTTTCGTGCAACATATTCTATCATAATGTAACATTTAATAAATCATTAAGGGTATATATATATATATATATATATATATATATATATATTTAATAAATCATTAAGGGAACTTAAATATCAAACAATTCCAATCAATAAATATAAAAAGGTTCGAACGACATTAATGAATCATGTCTCTTTTATTACTAAAACAAAGCTAGAACCAAATGCAGCCATTTTTTTTGTAAATACTTATAAGGCTAAATATTATATTTGTCCATTTTTGATAAATTCTTCAAGCGTATTAATTGACAGAAAAATTCTCAAATCTCTCTATCCTACAGTCAATCAATAGATTTGAAAAATTTTGTTATACCACAAAAACGGACAAATGTAATAATAGTCTAACACGTTCGACATCTGAATCTGAATCGCAAGATCTTCTATAAAGGTCTCTACGTCAAACGAAGAATTTTTAGAAATTTATCATCAAGCTGTGAACAAAGAATAATCATGCATCGATAATCATTCGCCAAGATAAATTCCATCGCTATAATTGATCTTATAATTTGAAGAGGTATTTATTACGTTTGTGGACGTTCCAAAAACTCACTTTCCGTCCTGCGAAAGAAGCCTTCTTGCCGTTCTCTTACGTACAGGATACCCTCTTTCTCGAATTTTTGCGAAGGCTGCGTAGCCAAAGTCAATAGCTCCTGCTTATTGAATCTCATCTTGCGCAGGCAATCAAGCCGACATATTTACAGTTTTCGCTGTTTACTTGTCTCTTATATACTGGAAGTTGAAAAAGTCTTTAAAAACCATCATGCATTGAAATTTCAATAGTTGCAATGCAACATATTATACAATCTTGAGAACTAACATTCTTTTTCTCTATCAATTCTGTATTAATTTAATTTTTATGGATTTAATTTACAAATATGTAAGCATAACAAGAATTGATGCCTTATATTTGGTATACATTTTATATTGCATTTTATATTGCTATTCATAGCAATACACTGAGAAAAATGTCTTGGTTGTACCAACAAGAGGTCACAAACAAATGGCAGCCTAAATTATATTAATTAAAAATCTAATTATTTATCATAATTAAATTTCTGATTATCTTGATTAGAAGAAGCTTAATAAAAAGTGTCTGATTTGCACACGATTGTTAAACTCATAATGTCAAATTATATCCAATTTTAATTATTTATAATAATTTCTATTCATTATCACTGCTCTTATTCAATATGTATTATCATTAATTTATAAATAACTAAACAGTGGAGTTAAACAATTTAATTCAAGAAAATTTATTAAATTTGACTTAGATTTAATTAATTATCTATTATATGTTAATATGGACTTTGAAACTAATTACAAAAATAGATGGATTTACATGTTGATATACATAGAAGTTAAAAATAACAAAATGTTATTTAATTCAAAAGATTGGGTTGCCATTGCTTCTTTGATATCTAATAGTAAATCTTTAATATCAGAAATTGAATCTATCAGAATTTCAATTAATACAATCAGCTTTTTCGATATAAGAAATATAACTGTCAAAATAGTATAAACCTCAACTTTTCAGAATATATCTTTGATTTGATATAATAAGAACTTTAACCCTATAAAACACAATATTCTTAGAACGTTATATGAATGTCAAATAATGTTCAAGTAACATTTTAAGAATATATATAGGAATTCCTAATTTCGATTGAGTTAATCAATAAGGTATCTTTTGAAGCTTTTATACTATATACACACACACATACACACACACACACACACACACACACACACGCGCGCGCGCGCGCGTGCGGATCTTTCATTCTTGTAAATTTTTTTCTTTTGAACTAGGAACACTTAATGTTCTTTCTTTTTTTTAAGTACATAAATACTTTCTAAAGATATGAAAGTAAGTTATATATAAGAACTTAATAATTTTAGTATACTTGTAAAAATTATGAAAATTAACAGGAAATGACTAATAATGTAAAGAACCAAAAACCATCGTGCGTAGGTACTAGAATTAACCAAGAACTAATTCATTAACCGAGTTACAAGTTCATTCACGGAAAAACAAAGGCTTATAAAGAGAAGGGAGAGACGTACCATTTTTACAGATGGATCACTGCTCGAAGTTCCTCTCGCTGCCATCGGCATTGCGGCACGCTCTAAAAGATCAAAACACGACTGGAAAACGGTAATCAGCAGCGCGATATCGAAAAATTTCTATATTCGCTCACTCACGCCGACGGTAGAATGCTGAATTCAGTAGCAACGGGAATCCAGGATATCCAGGCTCGCCCGTTCTCGCGAGGAAATTCGCAGTCGCGCATCGAGGAATCCCTGTCAAAAACCAACCATGTCCCGCACCGCCGTTCCCCACGGATAGCTCATTCCCGTCGCGTTATCGTAAATCAATCTTAAGCCGACGGGACGCACGTGCGACATGGAGAACGAATCGGTCGGGATTGTACGAACGTCCGATTCGCGCGACAACGTTAACGCATCGCGAGCGAGACTTTAAGGCGTGAAAGGCAAACATAGCGGTCGGCGACGTGACGAAGTAACGGGCATCGTGGCCACACTGACAGCAACTGAGAGACAATCAGAGCAAATCAGAGATGATAAGAACCACTACCGTGCACCGGAGTTCACCGGAGTTCATCGGAGTGCGACGTGCGAGTACGACCTGTGCAACTGGGTGGTGAGTGATCTCGTTTTCTTTGCTGTTTTTCGAAAAATTCTGACACCATAGCACCATCTACTAACCGATCGTGAGTTCTTGATCGATAAGTCGAATATCGATAGATGATAATGTCAGATCTAATAATATCAGATCAGAATGTATTTCATTTGGCACTTACAACGTTCGCGTTATTAGAATATTCATAATTTAATTGCTCGACATCTAAATGAATCTGCTCACTTTTGTAGTTTTACCTCAAGATACACAATCGACTCTCTAATAGAATCTTTGAAAGAACATATAGGTGTAATTGCACCTTAAAAGTGCAGTTGCACATAATCTAGATCCTAACCTCATTCTGGTCTAACCTAGAAGATCTCTAGTTTGATCTCTAGTTTTTTCTTTTGGATTTTCGTCAATATTATATTTAATTATATTTGATTATATCAAAAAGTTGGATAAAATTATTCAAAAAATCGACCGAACATCAAGAACGTCATCCAAACATCGTATAATTTCAAGAAGTCAAAGGCACACAATTCCCACCGATCGGTAGAAACCATTTCTAAAAGGAAACCATTTCTTTCGTTAATAAATAACAGACAAAGCAACGTTAATAAATAACAGAATGTATTGAGCATTTAGCTCGCGTCGGACACGAGTGTGTGTACATAATAGACTATCGCGACATGTCTGTTAAGTTTTTGCGCTGTCTCGCCAGCGACTTTATTCCGAAGGGCCAGCATGTTCGTCACGGCCATCGGATACGAGGAAAATCGCCAACGATCGCCCGTACCTTGAAGCAACGTCTCGAGGAACTAAATCAAGAAGATTCAACTTTGGATTTCAAGGTGAACATTGGTTATCTCGTGACCAAGACCACCAGACGCTCGATAACGAGTGATTGGATGAATGCGATCATAGCATGCAGGAACAACGCCGAGCTCGAGAAATCGTCGCGCGCCAGGAAGCTGTTGGTGGATCTAAAGACAGTGAAAGAGGATTGGCTACAAATCGATGGGCCCTCTCACATTCACAGAATAGCGAAGCACTATGGTATTTACAATGATCTGTATGGAGACGCTTACTTCATGCCAGTAGTTCCACTGAACATAAGCTATGATCTAGAGGATGATAAGCTGGCAAAGGTTTACACTGGTAATGTGATCAAGCCAAATGAGGCTTCTAAGGCACCTGATGTAATATACGATGCAGAGGATGGAACACTGTGGAGCCTGATAATGTGTACACCAGATGGTAACTTGACCAGCAACAACAATGAATATTGTCACTGGTTCATTGGCAATATTCCTGGGAATCGTTTGAAAGAAGGAGAGGAGTTAGTGGATTATCTGCAACCAATAGCGCCATATGGCATTGGCTACTGCAGATACATCTTTGTGCTTTACAAGCAGAACTGTAGCATAGATTTTTCGGAATACAAGAAAGCTAAGCCCTGCTTAAATCTGGAGGAGCGTAACTGGAGAACGCTGGACTTTTACAGAAAATATCAGGACCAATTGACCCCTGCTGGTTTGGCGTTCTTCCAGTCAGATTGGGATCACTCATTAAAGGAATTTTATTACAATACGCTAAAAATGAAAGTACCGATATTTCGATACAATTTCCCTAAACCATACATAAAAAAGCAAACGTGGTTTCCTTTGAAGGAACCTTTTAATATTTATCTG
Source organism: Atta cephalotes (assembly GCF_000143395.1). Taxonomy (NCBI): domain Eukaryota; kingdom Metazoa; phylum Arthropoda; class Insecta; order Hymenoptera; family Formicidae; genus Atta; species Atta cephalotes. The sequence goes on from NW_012130089.1 coordinate 3,510,437, forward strand.
GATAAATATCGCGATCCTAAACAGATAAAAAAGGAATTTCTGTTGAGAAAATTGAAGAAGATTCATCCTTTCGATGGGCCAGAACCACCAAAAAAATTCCCATTGGCTCATCCTAATGGAAAATATATACCTTCCTGGCTGAAATTCGAGATAATAAAGAAGAGGATGGGATACAGTCATGTTAACGATCTCGATGAATACTAGATTTATACTGATTGATAATGCAGAATATTACAATAAATAAAAATTGTTTTCAAATGTTGCATTTGTGATGAGAGTTGATGCAATAAACTCTATTCCGGTTTCAGGTGTGCCTCTAGAATCTGCCTGCTGTAAAACTTGATATCTGCTCGCGTCGGAATAGTACCGTCAACCATCTCATGTTCAACCAATAATCCTGTAAATTCATATGGCTTGTATGAAGATATTTTGTAAGTCGATAAACAATTATTAAAGCTGTATAGTTTACAGATAAAAAAAGATAATTTACCAATCGGTTCTTCTTCGCCAGTCCCGAAAATCAAATTGGAATTATAATTCGATACATAGGTGTGGTAGAGATCCCGCGCTTCATCTTCCTTCTCCTCTAGCTCGAAGTTGCTAATACTGAAGAGAATATTTATTTTTTCGCTGATCTTCGATAGCAGCGCTAAAACTGTGAAATCGATACATCACAGTTTAATTAATTATTATTTCTATCGTAATTCCTATCTTAACATTTTTAGGAAATTTAAGGAATATTTAAGGAACAAAGAAAGATTTGAATTGATATTTAATTAATTATAACTTTTTTTACCATCTGTGTCTATTCGTTTGATTTCTGTTAACGCGATGCGTTCTTCTTTATTACTGGTTATCATCAGTTCTTTGCCCGATTTCTTCACTACTGCTTTAATAGTGTGTTTGACGCAAATCAACATTGTATTCATATTTTGTAAGGCCGCTCTGATATTTGTGAGCAATTCGCCGTGAGCTGTTATCTGTTCCTTAAGATCTTTCTCACGTTTTTTCTCGATTTCAATTTGTTCCAATATATCTTGCATACCGTTAATCTTATACCTAAGAAATATCGCGTTTTCATATGATCAGTTCTTTAATGAGATAAAAAATTGTGCCTACTGGAGAAAAAGATTAATCATATTATTTCTTTTTTTAATATATTATGCTCCGTCATAGTTTGTAGCAACTATTTACTGTTCTTTTGTGGAATACTTGAGACTCTCGAGAACTTGTAACGCCTGTTGTTTTTTGCTTAATAAAACCTCGCGATTCTTTATATTGATGTCTAATCGCGCTAGCAAAGCTACTCTGTGTTCAGATTGATTTTCAAGCCTGATTGCAGGAAGAAAATATTTTATATAGCAACTGTAGATATTATAAAATATATAGAAGATCTAAAATAGAATACCTTGATAGCAGGTCATGATATGAACGCACGAGTAAAACGTCTTTTACTTCAGTGCAGATATTTTCCAAATGTACTAACTGATTTTCTAATGTTTTGTTAAATAAATCGATATCTCTTTTCGCAAAAATTTCGCTCTATAATTATAAATAAAAAAATACTTGAATGTGAATCTCTTCATCATACAAATCATCATTATAAAGTAGATATTTGTAAAACTTTATCTAGAAGCTCTATAAACAGCATATTATTGTATAAAGTAGTTAATTATAAGTCGTATAAAATTGTTAATTAATGAATATTTTTTGTTAAAATTTTATTGCAAATATCTTTATAAAAATCTTTTCTATGATTTTTGCCATAAAGAGGGACCAATAACTCTATACAATTTTTATTTGTAATAAGAGTAATCTTATTCACCTCAACACGCACTAATGACTGTGCGTAAGCCCACAAATCCTTCACCTGATTGTTTACAGTACTTAACATTTGTTCTCTAATTTTCATATTACGCCAGACAACTCGAGACATTCGTTCATATTTTTGTCTGATGTCGTCCAGATTCTCCGCTGCTAGTTGACCCATCACTGTCACCTTCAACATCACTTTGCATTGGGAAGATTGGTCCTCTTTCAAAATATTCATTAGAGTATCGAAAAATATCGCGTCCTACAAAGATTTCGTAAGAGTAAAAATGATGCATATAAAGAAGATCTTTGAATTAAATTTCTTATATTTTTGAGATAAAAATACTGTCTTTGAAAATTAATAATGTAACAATCAAAGATTTACTTTTTTCAAGATATTTAACATCGACCAATATGTAGAATGTATGTCTTTTGCTGCGTTATATTTTGCAATGGACTGCTGTAATTGTGCTACTAATCGTTGCTGCTCGCAGTTCGGTCGATATTCACTTTGCTCCTCGAGTTCAGATGAAAGAACGTAATGTTCCAGCTTGTCATTCAGCGAAGGAGCAAATCTTTATGGCTCAAAGTTAGCACAAAACGAGTATACGAATCTTAATATTTCATATTGAATATATACATAAGAAACGTCATAATATTATTGCAATATATTAATATATGCTCTAATGAGTTTATAATCTTATATATATATGAATTGTACAGGATGAGCAATAACTTTGGCTATCTGGAGCATTTCCGCTATTTTTAGAGACATGAAAATATTTTAATTACATAAGTTGTGTGATATTAAAAGGATCATAATATGATAATAATAACTTTTCTGTGAATGGAGGTACTTTGGAAATTTCAAAGCCACTTCTATTTTTTTAAATAGAATTATGTAATTTTTTTTACATAATGTGATTCATCTAATTAATCTGTAAAAGTAACTAGACTTATAAAAAAAAATCAATAATATATGAAATATTTATTTATATTTTAATTATTATTTATTTAATTATTATTTATATTTTATTTTAGCACACACATATTTTGATATAAAATATAAGATATCTTATAAAATATCAATTTTTTAACAATCATTTTATGTGTCGAATAATGAGACAAATCAATTATTCCTTCACCCACAGAAAAGTTATTATTAGTATTACATTATGACGCTCTTATAATAATACTAAATATATATAACTTTGGTATTAAAAATATTTTTATATCTTTAAAAATAGAAGATATACTTTAGATAGACAAACATTATTTCCCTACTTTCCCTTATTTCTCTCTTTTATTCTATATGTATATATTAAATATGTAAGTATTTCGCTAATTATTATTCTAACTGCTTAAATATTTATTATAACGCGTAAGGATCAGATTCTACCTGTAATTCGATACCTCGTTTCAATTTTCTCTTTTTCTCACAGTAAAGCTTGTCTAAGAGTCGTCGTTTCAAATTGCAATTTTGAAATATTGCCGCATAAATTTCCTAAGATATCAGATTTTTATATTATAGGGCATTTCAGAACTGTCCGCGAAAAATACGAATTATTTTTAAAAAATTCAAAGTCAATGCTGGTCTATTCTTACCGATGGTTTTAAGTGATTAACCGCCAAGTAGACTCTTTTATGATTGGCTAGCAATCTGAGAATAGGCTGTTTACCATCGCGAAGAAGACTGACAATTTCATGATGTCTCTTAACATCGACATCTAGGGATGTGACTTTCCTGGATACTATTGATTTCAATTTCGTTGCTTGCGATAGCTGTAACTTCTTATCGCGTGCTGAACATATTAAAACAATTACACATATAACTATTTAGAATTTATGAATTCTTTACTGAGCTATTTTGAAATGAGCTTTATTTCAGAAATGTCAAAAGGATTCTTGCACAATATTCTATGTAATCTATGTTATCTCTATATAAAAAAATACTGTTTTGTCTATTGACATAAAAATATTAATATCAGATAAATAAGTTTCATTTGCAAAAACAATTAATTTTCTAATATCATCATGTAATTTAATATTAGTGAAAAAAGTTTTCATAATTAGTTTATAATATTTTTAATTTTTTATATTTTAAAATTATAAAAATTTTTTTAAAATGCAGCCTCTTAAACTTTTTTAAATTTAATAATTTTTTTTAAATTATAGAATGAAACATCTTAGTATTTCAAAATTCACATATTTACTCACATACCTACAATCCTTCAAAAAAAGTGGCATAATAAAAAAATAGACAAAATTAAGAAATTAAAAAATTGTTCTATTTTTTAGGGAATTGTTTTTTCTTTGTTTATTAAAATCGATGAGAAACAATTTCTCGAGTTCCCTTGTGAGTGTATAAAGAATTCTAGAAAATATGTAACATTTTTTAATATTTCTGAAAAGTATTCCAATTTATACTTAAAAAAATCAAAGAAATTTTCTAAAAAGTTATAATAAAATTATATTGAAATTTTAAAAAAATTCTGTAATTTATATAATAATTCTGAAAAATTATACTTATAAAGAATTAAAAAAAAAAATTTTGTCACGGATATAATCTATTTTAAATGTAAAACTATTAAGATATAATCTTAAGATAATTCTTTCTCTATTTAATTTAATTAGAAATAGAGCGAATATATATCTATTCAAATTTGTAATTTTAAACAATGCTTAACCATGCAATTTCAGAATTCCACGATAACGACGTATTTTGTCGCTGATAAGCCATGTTTCCACACGTATCTCTTTAGGAACTTTCACACGACCCATTTCTATGATATTCCTTGGTCTTCGATAGATTGCAGCATCGAATATTAAACATCACAGACAAGCGAGGAAACTGTCATTATCCGATTAATTGCACGCTGCATACTAATTATCTAGTTATTATCATGATTATTGCCATGGTTATTATGACAACGAGAATAACGAGAACAATAATTACAGGTATGCAGCATATAACTATCTTCGCGCATATAACTACCTTCGTACATACATATACATACATACAATTAATTTAAAGAAGCTGTTTTATTTGAAGTTTGCAGGCAACCTAAATAATAAAATAATTATATTAATTAAAACTATTTTATTTTTCTACTTATATTTCAGACTAATATATAAATGTTATAATCAGTTATTAAATACTATACAAATCATAACACTCATAGATCTTGATGGATAGTTTATTCCATTTATATATATATATATATATATATATATATATTTACATATGTATATTTATATATATATATATATATTTTATAATTTTAAAAATTATGTAAATATTTATATGAAAAATTTATGTAATAAATAAAAATTACTTGTAGTTTTTGTTGTAACTATATGTTATTAATATTTTAAAATGCTCATTAACATCTATATTCTGTATCGGAAGAAAACGGCGTGCTTCAGTATTAAAAATAAATAGAAATGATAGTGGGAAAATATTTATTAAGAGCATATTAAGAAAAGGGGATTTTATTAAAATCGTACGTCTGGAAGAGAATTAATAAAATACTGTGGTCGCTCCATAGTCTACATTTAACGCAAAATGCTCTTTTCAGTGATATCTACTCGTGATTATTTGTCGATTCAGTAAATTGTAATTATAACTATATTCATCATCCAATAATATCATTAACTTTACGTAATTAGTCTACACTTCAAAACAAAGTGAGTGCTTCACATTTCAATGTTTCTCTTATCGTGTATAGATGCACGTTGCTACCCGTATAATAAATATCGAATTTTTCAATTTTTTGTAAGATAAAATGGCGCAGTAGTCCGTGAGAGACTCTTGAGAATTAAATGAGAAAACTCGCTCTCACACTTCTTTGTAAGATCGACAAGGTGGCGGTGGTGCGCTCCAAATACCATTTTCCCGACACGATGGTTTTTTCACTGGTTCCAGAGGAGTCACATAGCCAGGCGAACATGTTACCTATTTCATACATTTCAAAATTACAATAATTTTGAAAAATCTAATCATTTATATGACAATCTTATTATATTTATTATATATGATGATAAATTAGTGAATCAAGCAGAAAAAAGAATTAAAATTACCTGTATGTTATCTCCTGGTTTGTACCAAAATTTGAGAGGTGCAATTCGGCCATGAGGTGGATCACCTGGATAAGGACACCTTACCTTACCTAGAATGTTACATAATTTGTTGTTTAAAATTTTTAACAATTCCAAAAACATGAAAAAACAGTATAATATTAATTTTTTAGTGTTATTTTTTTCATGAAAAGAATAGTTAGGCCAGTTACAGATTAAGATAATTATATAAGAATTTAAACATTTTAATGCTATAAAAGATTTTGATATTTTAGCAATCAGTTTGAGCGTTCAATATGATTATTTATAGATTGCAGTACAACATAATTATTTTCAGATATGTATTCAGCTAAATTTTTTAGATATTTCAACGCAAAACTGTTCTTTTCATGTAAAATTACAATACAAAATTAAAGTGGCGCAATTTTTTCACGCTAATTATTAACTGTACTTCAAATGTTATAATATTATAAAATTTAACTATACGGACACTCACATACAGGTGGATCGTGAGACCAAGTACCGTTTTCGGTGCATATGGTAACCGCTTCTCCTATCAATTGATGACCCGGTTGACAGGCGAATCTCACTAAGGCGCCGACTTTGTATATTCGGCCGTGATTCGACTGTTTCTTATTAGTATATCGTGGTTGCTCTATGATGCGTCCACTTTGTGGCATTTCCGGTACAGGACAAGTGATCTCTATAAACATCTTTTATTAACTACGATGTTATTTCTGTTAAAATTAATTATAACTGATTATACCTAATTGATTTTGCAAGAACTATTTTTTTTAAGCATTACACTCTTTCAGTTAAGAAAAGTTAAATCTAAAAATCATTTCAACCGAGTATTCAACTCGATTGATTCAAACGTTTAAACCATGCAATTATCGAAAAAGTTTTTGAGAGTAGACGTAGTTTTAGAATTACTGTTTAAAAATTCTTTAAAAATAGAATCACATATTCTAAAATGACTATTTTACTTTGACAAGTCGGCATAGATCCGTTCCACTTGCCGTCTCCTTCGCACGTCATACTCTGCGAGCCTAAAAGTTTGTATCCCCACATGCAGGTGAAGATAGCTTTCTCGCCATATGTGCTATTGTGCTCGTTTAATACCAACAATGCATTATTTCTGATAATTATCTCCGAGCATTTGATCTTCTCGCAATGCGGCATCTCCGTCGACCATTTGCCTGCAAAGGTAATTTTCTTAATTTTATATTTAACTGTGTTCGCTGACAAGCAAGCGTTGCTTCATACCGTTATACTGGCACGTGATTCTGGAAGCACCTTCTAATCTGTAGCCTACTGGACATTCGAAAACGGCACTATTTCCCATTCGGCTACCTCCGATGCGACTAATTAATGGCGGCTCCGGGACGTTCAATACCAGACATTGAACATCTGCAAAAGTTAATTAAAACAACTAATTGAAAAAAGAGTCCGATTCCATTAATTAAAATTTTGGCTAAAAATAAACAAATAAGAATTTTCTGATTGAATCTATTATAAGTTTAGTTGAGATAATCAGAATTCTGATTGATATATAAATCAGTAATCTTCTGACTCGTTCATTTTCAATCAGAAATTTTTCTGATATAACAGAATTCTCGCTACTGACGAATGCGATCAACGTAATTATCATAAGTTCTAAGAATAATATGTTATTTTACAAAACGAAGTTCTATTTAGTGGCCGTACCTACAACACGAACTTGTATAGAGTTGTTCAATCCTTTCGGTGTGGTGCACGTGTATATTCCGGAATCCGGAGGTTTGGCATAGTATATCGACAGGCGATACTTCAAGTCTCTTTCCCGTGCAGCGATCGCCCATCCTAGGACAAGTAAATAAAAAATAAATATATAATATAAATTATATTTAAGGACAAAATATAAATTTCGCAAATTATTAAAAAAAAATTCTTATTTAAATCCGTACGTTTTAATGATACAAACATTCAAAGTCTCAATGCACTTTTCACCTGTCAAATATCGACGGAATGTTGAGGTCCATGTCCATTCAGGGTTGCCCAACTTCCTAGCAAAGAGACACTCCAGATGAAGGATACTTCCTGGATAAACGGCGAGTGCACCGGTCGGCTCTACTACGGCCGAACCAGTAGGTAGACCGAAGTCGATGGTTGGTGGTACATCTTCTGTTTATCCTCGAAAAACGCGAGGATCAAAATTTAAAAGAGATGTCGACAGTGTTATCATATGGTAATATGAAAAATCATAGGACTCACAATATATCTATACATATAATATTTCCATATATTTCTTTTCATCAATCATAATTTTTTGAATAATTGAAGTAGCCTCTTGAATATATCTATTGTTTCCATCGTGTTTGTTAGGCATTTGCGATGTAGAGATTTTAAATACGAATATATTACGTACCGGTATAATTGGAGATTGCCGTAGTAGACACGCAACTAGGTGTCTTTCCGTCCCACGTGCCATTGCGGCAATGCAACAAGGAATCGCCGATAAACTTGTATTTACCTATCTCTCGACATCTCACCATCAGCCGTTCATTGTGAGGTACACGAATTGTGTGTATCTGTAATATATATTTGCTCTCTAAAATATTCAAGTCCAAGAATTTAATTCTGTTATGTTTTCTTTGTATTTTTTTTACTAAAATTTCTTGATTTTAAATAGTGATAATAAAGCTTTATTTACAGTCTGTAATAATAAATTAAAACATTTCATTATGTGATAAAAAGAATCCACTCCAGAAATGATTGGATCTTGAATCAACATTGATTCGATATTGAATTAATCATCGATTTAACATTGATAGACTAATGATTTTTGACTGGAAATATAATTATATTTTATGATTATTCTTTTCGATAATTAAATCACTTGAAATTTCAGTCATTGCGATTAATAATCATTAAATATGCAATTCAGATAAAAATTTATATAAGATTTTAAACTTGTTAATTTATTCAATTTTGGATTTTCAAATCCTTATTATCAACAAAGTTTTGGTATTAACAATTTCGCTACTAAAATAGAGCACAAAAGCGATATACTCACAGACATAGTAAGATATTTATAGGTGACGATAAGAAGAGGATGAAGGTCTTTCAATATGCAAACGTTGTCCAGTCCCAAATTCTCGGTATCTGCAAGTACACACGATAGATGTTTAGAAATTTGAATTTGAAAGTGTATCTTTTAGTTCGCGAACGCTCGCTCACACCCTTGCAACAGCGTTCAAAAATCGATCACGTTTTATAGCGGCTTGCGCGATGAACGCCGAATAGAAATCGATCCAACTCGATCGCATAGCACCGACTAGTATATTGTCGTTGTGTCGTGCGTCAAGAAGTTGCACGTGCTTCTCCAACAACAGTGTTGTTTAACGATAACTTAAGGCTGTTTTTTTATTTAAAAAATTACAGATTTTTCTATACTGTATTTGAAAATATTACAAAAAATTCGGCGGCGATTTAGAACCTGGATCAAAAATTTTAATTTAAGAAGTAGATTCAATTATAAGAAGTGAAGTTAAAGAAGTAAAATTAATTATTTTTTAAATAATTAATTTTAACTGAAAAATAAAATGAAAAGATTCTTATTTAAATTATAAAATTGTATCATTCTTAAGCTTTAACAAATAGAAAAGATTGCTTATATTCTATATCAAAAAATAGAATTAAAATTATTTAGAATAAAATATATTAAAAATCGATATTTATAAAGAAATAAATAATATCTACAGTTCTTGGAATTTAAAAGCCGATTTTTTTAAATCTATGCGGATCTCTTCCATGCACGGCGAGAAAAGATTTATATATAATATTATATTTCGACTAAATTATGATAATACAGATACGATTATCTTTCCTCAAAAGAGAATGTCATTTTTATAAGAATTTTTATATAAAAATATAATATTTCATTCAAAATTATTACATAATCATAAGTTGATTCCTGTAAACTGCATCGCCTATACATAAACATCCGAGAGATTTTACAAATTCTATCCTTCGTATAATATTTATTTTTTAATTTATTATTCAGAAATATTCCTTATCAATTACGACGTTCTTTAAAAGCAAATTTTGGTTGCAAGATCCGCACTGAAACGTCATAGTGTCATGCACGCACCTATGCATTTGAAATTCAACGTGAACAGGAACAACATCGTGGTCGCTATCGCTGCGACACGTGCACGCGTCCTTCCTGAACGATCGTCGCACGGCATGTTGCTGGTGTCCTGGTAAATCGCGGTCACGCAAGATCATGATTAACGACGACGAGGGGACGCTAACGCAGCGTGGTAGCAAAACGGATGCATGATCGCGCGTCGTCAATTGGCCTCGACTGCCTTCTCTCGATCCCGTTCATTATCTCGCACAAAAACAGCAGGATACTCTTACGTCGCACTCTTGGGCGCAATTATCACACCCTGCAATCGGATGCTGGAGCGTGCGACAACACGCTAGCAACAACGTCGATACTAAACATCCATAATCGGCGGGGGTGGTCCAAGACTCGCTATTCCGAGGGATGCGCATGCGGTCACCCTCTGTTTCTCTCTCTCTCTCTNTCT
>NW_012130089.1:3521436-3527889 GCF_000143395.1 Atta cephalotes
TGAATATCTTGAGGACATTCCCAGAATATCTGTCGCATAAACTGCTGTGTTATATGAGATAGTATTATTTAGCTATTCAAAGTCACACATAAATATCAAATATATAGTCTTTGATTGCATTAAAAACTGTAGAGACAATTGATTCGTCACAAAAACTTCTTATATTATAATGTAAATCGTCACGTATCAATTAGAAGCTTACTGTTAAAGTATTGTATTAAATTTTAGTAAGAGATATTTTATGCATATCTTATATCATTTAAGCATTGTCGTTCTTCAAAACTATTCGTAAATATTAAATAACATTTAATGCATTAAAAATTGGCTTATTAAATTAAATACAATTTGTCCACTATCAAAACTATTAAATTTTAATGAGAGCTTCTTTTAATTTTTTTTATTATTTATAAATGTAAAAAATGTAAGAAATAAAACGAAGCACCCTGTAGAAGGATTCTGTATATAACTGTTATTACGAGAGAAGTTCTGTGAATCACTTTGTTCCCGTTTTAAGCATCTGTGACCTATCTTTCTGTTTCTTTTGGAAAGGTTAATGCAACAGTACATGAGAATGAAAAATGGAGAGATGCTCAGACACTATTCAGGTATTTTATGTGCGAAAAATAAAAATGAATGCGAACTTGAGTACAGCCAAGATTTACGAGCTTAATAAAATAATACATGTAGAACAAGATGAGATTAAGTATTTTATATGTATATTAACAGATCTTTTATTAATAATTTTATAATAATTACAATAATAAAATAAGACAAATGTATCAAATAATAGATACATGTCGGAATTAAACAATATCACGTATTTGGAACAAATTCACAAATCCATTGATATTAAATGTTATTGATGGATATTAATAAATATTCTAAATTATAGATATTAATAATAAATTATTGATATTATATTTCATTTATAAATATTACATATAGCAATAATTAATAAAGTATAATTATTAGTCAACTGCTTGTTTAAAAACCCGCCATTTGCGTTCCTATATTTGAAAATAATTGCAGGCAAAAGCAAGTAAAGCTGAGAACTTCAGACATATTCGGCATTAACTAATATACACAATTATTATGCTTCAGAACGAAAATATATTGCAAATCTTAATTAAAATAAAACGTATAAAATTTTACATACAAGTCATCTCATATCATAATTTATTATTTAAATTAAATTTCTTACTGAATAATCTATCGAATCCTTTCCTATTTGAAAACTCTTGTAAACGTAAAAAACGAGAATTAAAGCTGATAATTTCAGGCACATTCCGCATTGCTTAATAATTATTCCAAGGCGGGAATACTTACGTCGCGAATTATGGATAATGAAAACATGCCGAGTGTGCAGGATTTTTCTCAATTAGAACGGCAATTTCGTGAACAGTTTTATGAGTTACAAAGCAATACGGTAAAATATAATGCCATTTACTATATTGATTAACACTCGAAGCGTACTTAACCCTTTTATGCCCAGCATACACTTGTAACATGCCCTAAATTAACACACGAAGCAATATTAATGATACACAGAGACTTATAAATATTACAGGATATTTATATAGCTGTCACAGGATATTTAGAGAATATTTAGTGCGAGTTAGACCTAAGAGGCGACTTCGATCGAACTCCAAACTCAACTTAATTAATTGTGATTAATAAATACTAATTAGTTTGTCAATGTGAATAAAATAATTACTGTTTGGTTTTTTAATACATAAGAAAAAGATTAGGATGATAAATTATACAGTCAGAATTGTGCAATTCCAATTAAATTAATCAAGTTAATTGGGATTCGGACGAAATCACCTTAAACCATTACAATGTGGATTAGTATTATTATATATTATGGATAACAGATATAATCAATTTTTGTTTGTGTAATATGCGAAAATAAAGATTACGATATTAGAGAAGACAAATTATATAGTTATATTAATTGTAAAATTATAGATATTATTTATAATTAATTATGATATAATTATAATATATTAATTAAAAATTTAATGAAATTAATTATTAATTATAAACCGATTAAGTTAATTGGATTGACTTATGCAAAATTATCTTTATGAAAATTATAGTTTTCATTTCGAAAAAAATATTTTTCGAATAAAAATTCTTTACTTTTAAATTTGAAAATTCGAAAATTGATTCTTAATCTCTTTTCCAAATCAAGCAAAGTAATAATATTAGAACAAGAGTTGCATCTTTTTAAAGAAGAGAATCTTTCTTGTTATTAACTTTTTGTATAAAATAAATACTAACTTTTTGTAATAGTTTCTATATTCAATTAATATTCAATTAATTATTAGCTATATTATGAATTATGTACATTTCGAGGACAGATTACCCTGCAGACGACGCAGAAAGAACTATTGGAAACTCGTCATGCTTTATACAGCACGGAATTGGAGCTGGAGAAAGAGCGTAGAGTTTCTCACGAGTTAAAGATGCGTCTGAGAGCGGTCACGGAGGTGGCGAACGAATCGCAGCAACAGCAAACGAAAAATCAGGTCGAGAGTGTTCAATTGCGAATCAAGTATGACGCGATGACGAAGCAATGCGAGTCCCTGATGAGTCAAGCCGCAGTCGCGAAGACACATGAAGCTGAGTGTAAAATAAAAATTCGAAGCTTAGAAGAGAAGCTACATCAGAGGGATACGAGCAACAAAATAATGGAGCAAGCTTTAAAGAAGCTTGAATATGACAATTCGCGCATTATCGCCGCTATCGATCAGTATGTTTGACCTCGTCGTGAATAAGCCTGTCGAATATTCGCTGTACTCGACTAGAAGTTGTTAAACAAAACACTCAATCTTAAATTTTTTTAAATGAACTCTCATTCTAAAGAATGAAAATTGAGCCAATCTTGAAAACGAGTGGCTCAATTTTCAATTTTTAAAAGATCTCACTTTTTAGAGCGAGATTCACTTTAAAAGTTTTAGGCGTTTGCAATATTATATATAAGGTTTGTTTTTTATTGCTGCGCTGCACTAGAGCTTTCTTTCTCGTTTTCGCCAAATTTCAAACATATGCTGTTTCACTTTAAGTAAAAAAAGTGCATGTTAGTAACTCCAGCTATAAAAAATAAATCTCTTTAAAATTTAATCCTACACTTGCTTTATTTCTAGTCTAAATCAGAATGAAATTTTAATGGCAGATTCTACGATAGATTTTTCTGCAACGATAACATTAATAAAATCAGAATTTAATCTTGTAGTTTTATAATTCATCATTTGATCTTTTAGTAAAATCGCGAAACTTAAAGAGGAGCATCGATACTTGCAGAAATCCTGCGAAGACACTATCATTCTCAACCAACGCTTACAAACTGTGGGTTTGTGTACACATGCAATACATCAAAAGGACAAAGCGAAAATAAAAGAGTTGGAACATATGCTAGCTTCGATGATGATCAGGAACACAGGCTCCACACAAGAATCCATAAATTACGATGCGCATTCGAAAATAGGAAATCTACATAAAGAATAACAGGACAGGATTTTATCAATAAATATACTGAAACACATATTATATACAGGATTAATAAAAAATGTATTATAATAATCGTTTGTATATTTAAGTATAAGTTGAACAAGTTCTGATGGTAAAAATGCAAACTTGCAAGATGCACATAATGACAATCAGCAAACGAAAGAGATTTGTTTATTTTTTTCTTTTATTGCAGATCCCTGTAAACGAATCTATCTCTATATGTAAAATAAATCTTGTCGGAAGATAAGTCTCGCATAACTTATGCTCGTCTGTCTTTTTCCTTTTAGACCTAATAAGAAATTCTATGACTATCCGAGATATAACAAAATTGTCTCTATAAAGTTTTTGTTTAATTCGTCACAAGGCATTTTAGTTACATCAGTTAATGCTCTAGTACACTTTACGTTTTTCCTGTTAATTTTGTGAAAAAGCTATATCTGCTTAATAACAGTATAAAAACGATTGTGATACCTATACTGCTTAATCTTATTTTTTTTTCTTACTTTTAGTCATTGTATGTGATGTTGTACGGTGTGATGTATGTTTCTGTACTTTTATAGACACATGGTCCTCCGATAAAGAGAAACACACACGATGTAAATTATTGAAATATGAATTGCAGAATTTCGTGCATAAGAAATTGTATACTTCATCCCATTGCCATAAAAATTAAGTAACACGTACTTTTACACTTAACAGTGATTTTTCAATAAGAAAATCGACCATTACCCTTGATATAAGAAAACCAGAGGAGAAATTCATTTCGTGCTTAATGTATCACATAACATTTTTGATCTGATTTAATAAATTATGTTGTAATAACTTTTTAACCCTAATCGATATTCGTGAATCCAGTGGATTCGGATATTTTCTTTAATTGCTTAATTTGTTTATAATTTTTCACAATGTATATAATTTTAAAATACATAATCTTATTCCTCGGATTTTAACTTTCAAACAAAAAAGTCATTAACTTTAAGCAAAGATATACTTTAAAGTGCATTTATTACAGTAATTTATTATATAGTAAATTGGATCCGTAAATTTCAGTTAAGGAAATTTTAGAGCGAGTACCAATTAGGGTTAAGAAATATATATAGGATATAAATCACATCAATAGGATATAAATCCTGTCAACATAAACCAACGCGAAACTATTTCACCTAAGCCCCTTTAATTATATTGAATAACAAGAAAATGTTTGCATAACAAATTGTAAAAATTGCATGAATTAACAGGTATGTACTCCCTTTCTATATAATAAAAATAAAACATTTTAATACTTTCTCCTCTGAGGGTTTCTTCGGCAAAAAAATACATTCATATAGATAATTTCCGAGTCTTTAATACGATGCGTTTCATTGTCAAGGAATAAACCCACTATACCCGATACTTGGGATGTGAAAAGTTCCACAAAACATCGGTTTTGTTCGACGAAATGAACATAAGTAAATAATGATAGTAAATAGATGCGCCTCCTTGAACAATTGAAAATATTTGGGGGGTCAGAGTATAGTACAACGGGCGAGCCAACTAGGTGGCTTCCTTTGTGGTTCTGAAGCTTTCAATTGATGACCGCCGCCTTTCGGTGGGTTCGATGCCTCCTATGTAAAATAAGACAATATTAATAGAATGCATAATATAGCGTAAAATATATTTAGTGCACAAAATCCATTGTAATCTCACGCCATTTTGTATATACTTTGTTTATAATCAGTTTAAATGTTATTTATTATTCCTTCTAGCAATTAATGTGTTAGTAAATGCAAACATAACACAGCATGCGTGTTATCTCATTGTGATATATTTCTTTGATTATTAGAAATAAATTACCACAAAGTTAATTGAGAATAACATAACATAAATTCAGTGTTAGACAAGCTTAGTGTAATATAATGCAAAATTAAAATGACATCTATACTGTTCAAGCAAGACATTGGATCTGTTTTTCCTGCACCAAAACTATCTTTTTCGCTTTAGCTAAATATCAAATATATACTTATTTAAATGAAATTCTAAAAATGTACACTAGTTAAATCAGATCTAATATAAATTGATATCAGACACACAAACAATAATTGAAATAAATATTGTTTTGTTAATGCAGATATTTGATTAACATAAAATTATATATAACTTTTTAATAGACATTTGCTTAAAACAAATTAATGAATAGAAGCCACAAATGATATATAAAACCAATGGTTTTATAAAGAGTTACCTTCTGCCAAGATAGACCAGCACCAAACACAGAGAAACAGAGACAGGAAACAAAGAAACAGTGGTTATTTTATAATACATATAAGATAAAAATATTCAATGTATGAAAACTTACATATAATTAAGCATATCTTTTTCTAATTTATATTATTCTAATTATTAATATCTCTATATGTAGTAGTATGTTTTACATGTGTCATGGTTTTACACATTGAAACATGAATACTAATTATAGCATATTAATTGCAGAAATATGAGTACTAATTACAGAGTAATCTATATTCGGACAATCAAAATCCGTCTTAATCTCTTGAAGTATGTGATACGATTCATATTTCCTCACCAATTTCTTTTCCATTTTCGCTTTGATATCACGTGCCAGAGTATAAAAAGCCTCTTCCACATTGATACTAGATTTCGCTGAGGTTTCCATAAACTTAATGCCATATTCCACAGCTAGTTGTTCGCCTCTTTCCTTCGTCACTTGTCTCTTGTCTGTAAGCTCACATTTATTGCCTAATAACATTTTTTCTACGTCCGCTGACGCATTCTCCTCTATATTACGAATCCAGTTTTTAATGTTTTCAAAACTTTTGTCATTTGTAACGTCGTATACCAACATGATTCCCATCGCGCCACGATAGTATGCTGTAGTTATGGTGCGAAACCTTTCTTGTCCAGCGGTGTCCCTACAAGTGTAAAAAATACATCCGTTATATT
>NW_012130089.1:3529401-3538813 GCF_000143395.1 Atta cephalotes
CGTCTCTTCTCTCTCTCTCTCTCTCTCTCTCTCTCTCTCTCTCTCTCTCTCTGTCTCTCCTTCTCTGTCTGCTCCTGGCTCTCCCGACGGATCTCGACTTTTGGGACACGATGACAGCACAGACGGGCGGTGACGCGTGGTTCTACCGCGCGTGAAAATTGTGGGAGAAGGAGATTCGTTCGTGTATCCCTCGTGCACGCTCGCGACCGCGCGATCGCGAATTAACAAAGCGGATTAATCGCGCAAAACATCTGTCATAAAAAAGCGGTGACAGCCGTCCGCGAACTCCGACACGATTTTGCTCCCGTGTAGTGGCCACCTTGCACCACCGAGTGCGCGTGCGCAACACGTGTTTCATCTCGCGGCGATCTTGAATTCTCAAACCGTGTCCACCTCAACTACGATGAGGATCGCAGTCTTCACAAATGATCACATATCTGCAAATATTCAGACATGATAAGATCGCGAAGGAATTCTGTCGTATTTTTCGCCAGGTATTCAGAGATCATAATTCAACTTTAACTTTCTGAAGCTGATGGTGGATTTATTGGGTCCATTCAGTGGGGGTTTTACAACAAGAAGCTCAGATAATACAGGCTACTTAAGAGCTCTGTTTATTAAGATTAAGATTATTCTATTTTTCTTGATGTTCAATGAATAACAAAGATTGTTCATTGAATTGAACATCAAGGATAGAATAATCTATATAAATTGAATCTCCTGGAAGAAAAAATAGCCTTAGTTTCTTAAGACAAAGATGGATTCTTAAGACACAGTATAGCTCAATGAATCATTATATCCTTATTGTTTGTCGATATTAAATAAAGATGAAATGATCCACTATGTTACATTGTCATTTGTCTCTTGCTGGAAAGCACCTTGTTTTTTTCTAAAAAGAAAGCAACTGTTAATGCACAGACTTATATGTGGATGCATAGAAGTCTGTGTGTGGATGACACAGACTTTCCTTTTAGGTGCCACAAACATTATTCTATCTTTCTTGAATTCAATGAATAATAAAGATAGAAAGACACTTGTATCGACAGTATATTAAATGTATTCATTCTTTCTTATATGAGTTATGTCATTTTGGTTGCTTGGTTTAATTAATTAGTACCTTTTAATCAACATAAATTAAATGAATTATAGATCTAGCATTATTATAGATTTTGCCGTCAGTTTCGGAGGGTTACATTCAAGATTTTATCCAATTAATGAAATAATTATAACTATATATTTCGAAATCGCATTTAAGACAATCGTTAAAAATAAAATCGTAATATCTCGACGTAACACATCGTTTCGCCTTAGAAATACTGATTAAGTAATTCCATACAAAAATAAGGAGAAATACAAACAAGATTCTTCTTTCATATCGCTTCTTTTCCTTGGATATTTTCGTCAAAGGAAATATATTAGAAACATTTGACAAGATAGAAAGAAACTTTATTGAAACACAAACATGTTTTACTTTCCTACATCCTCTTTCCTAGATTACATTGACTTTTTCTTTTTTCTTAGAGCGAAACATTAATACACACAATCACAAGTTTCTCGCCATCTTACTTAGTCGGAGTTCTCATTAAAAAAAGCTTTAGAAATCTTAAAGACCAGTATTACTTAAAATTTATTTTTTCTTAGCAAACATTTCAGATATAAATCATACAGTTTTTTAATAATCTATCAGAACTCATTAAAAAGCTCTTAGCTTGTAAAATTGAAAGTTCAGGCCTCAAGATTTGTTTGTTCTGGCCTCGTGCATCATAAATATTTAAAATTGATTTATCTTTCTGTATTACAGCAGAGAAATCGATTTTTCTCAGCAGGGAAACCGTCATTACGTGCTATAATGTTTATTTTAATTTTCTAACTATTTGACAGGAAAAAAAAGCGACTGGCCTTCACGTTCTTTGTGTTGAAATAATTTTTCATTCGATGATGCGATACATAGCTCTTACATAGCTATTTTTCGAAGTCAAAAATATTTTTAAAATTAATAAATAAAAAGCTATGGCTCAGATATTAAGTAATACGCTCATCCTGTACATATATATGTAATATACACACAAGAAAAACAAACTTTTTAGAAATAACTTTCAAATTACATTCTCTAAGATTATGAGAAGTAATTTTACAGTTCATATCGAAGATGTGCCAGAGCATTTTTATTATATAGTAATCTTGATATGAGCTTATTTAGCAATAACAGCTTATTGACAGCTTAATTAACAGTTAAATGCGAATATTAATTATACAGATAAATCAAACTATATTGCGCTTATGGATTATTTATAAATAAAAACTATTGAAAATAAGTTCTATGTGAAACACACAGAACTTATTAAAATTTTAATACATTTTAAAATGATCTGTGGCTTAAAAACAATTTATACAAATATATAATAGTTATTTTACAAATTATTTGAAATTAATATTATTAAGTATTAAATCATTTGTTGTCCCGGTATATTGAGTCGTCCAAAAATCCAGAAATGAATAAAAATATCTTAAAAATGATCGAATATAACAAAATTTAGTAAAGCAGTTTCCAATAACTTTGCTTTTTATATATTTTTCGCCATAATTGATCGTTAACGAGCTATCTTAGTATTTCCGAACTTTTAGTGGATTCTGTATAAATTCATAATATAATTCCAAATTTCATTCCATTTTGAGATATAAAATTCCTCCAAAAAACACATAATTTTATAAAAGATCTAAAACTGTTTATTCCTAAATTTTACATTAAAAAAGAGGAGATTAATATTATTAATTTTTTTAAATTTTCATTTATGGATATGGTAACAAATCAATTTTATATATATATATATAGAAAAATTCTTTAGTTTTTCTCTTAGAAGAAGAAAGGACAGCATATGATACACGCATTTCTTAATATTTGTATGTGTTTAAATATAATTAAATAAAATACTTTAAGTATTTCTTGAAATTCTTCCCTCTCTTAAAATTTTTAATTATTATTAAAAGATGCTTTCAAATTTCAAGAGAAAAAAAAACTTATATAATAAACTACATTAACAAAACGAAAGATCGAGGTATATGCTATAAAACCACAATCTTCACGAATTTATGTTTCGAGACTTCATTTGCAATTCAAACCGTCGATTTGTTCGTACACCCTTCAGCATCATCCGCATTTCATGTTGCTGTTTTTGCCTACAAATATTCACAATTTCATAAAATTTTATATTGAATTATTTTAAAGTTTCTTACACATAGATCTATAAGTACATTATTTAATTTAGCACTTAAATCCTTTCGTCATCATTAATCCTATAGCTTCAATAAAATTTAATAAATAAAATTTAATTAATAAAACTCAAATTATATATCTTAAGCTTATGGATAAATACACTATCTTGTAAATAAACTGTTATAAAATAATTTTCTTAAAATAAAGGTGATGTACCTTGAAAAAACAGTTTGTTTTTTCAGTACAAGATGCGTAGCTTCTGACTTTTTCAATTTAAATCCAAATCTGTTATGAATCCCATCCTTAGTGTCGCTTGGTAATGGTTTCTTCTGTTCCGACTTTCTATCTTTTGAAAATGATTGGTTAGCAGCTACAAAAATGATTTATGCAAAATTATTAGCATTTATAAAAGTTGTCGACGTATGCAGAATAATAATATTATCAAATTACTGAACGCTAAATGTCTAGCTTCCAAACGTTTTTTTGCATCTACAAGCGATTCTGATTTAGCAAACATTTGCTCATGTATCCTTCCGAAATTTGGTACTTTTTTCAGCGATGATTTTTTCTCTGAAAATAAATCGGAAGTTATTAGAATATAAAATAAAATTTAAAATATAAAATACAAGCGATTTTTTATTTCATTTTACCTGATTTCTTTTCAACTGATGCAAAGGTTTTTGGTGTTTGAATTGCATTTAACTGAATCGATGTGTCTCTGTGTATTCTTGGATTTGAGTTCTTGAAAGGAGAAATCAGCGAATTCCGAATAAATTTTGCAGTTTCAGTCTTTTTCGATTTTTGTGTTGAATTCATAACATTGTTTCTATGCTGTGCATTAGTATTATGTGATATACTCGATCGTGATCCGTTCAGCTTGTTAATTGAGTTTCGTGAACTATTTGCGTTAGATGATATATCCACAAAACGCACTTTAGCTTTTTTAATGTTATCTTTCAAGACACTTAAATTCGCGTCAGCTGAACTGCGCTTTCTCCTGATCATTTGTCGTAAGTTTAGTGTCTGTGGTTGTTCTAATTCATAGGTATGGTTCTCTTGCTTCTTCTCTATCGAATTATCCTTATCGTAAGTAATGTTTAGTTTTGTGACATTTACAAGGGGAAATTGACTAATTTCTAGAGTATTATTAATATCTTTATCATCAAAAAGAGAAGATGAAGATATATTTTCAATGTCTGTGTTTCTATCCATTGTATTAGCTAGGATAATGGATTGATTTTTATGTCTTGATCTAGTATTAAGAGAAATATTATTTACAGAACCAATAGAATCAGACAAACTATTGTTTCTTGATATCATGTGTTCCTCTCGTGGAGTGGACGACACTAAGGGTGCCTTTCCTTGTATTAATGCATTATATTTAATTCTTGATGTTCTGTTAGTGTTCGTGGTAATTCGTGGTATCCCCATACTATTACTTCTTAATTCAGAATTAGAATTTCGCTTAGATGTACCTCCAGAAACATGGTCCTCAACTGGTATTATTATTACCTTCAAATTCCTCTCATTTGAGGGAGATTTTATTTTGATCGAAGTATTTCGAGTTTTACTAGCGACCACATGTTTTTGTTTCACATTTTTGGACGATAATTTATCTAATACCACTACTGGTTCAGCCAGCACATCTTTCATTTGTGAAACCGTCAATATCTTTGTTAATTTTGGACTTAATTTTGGATTTTTAATTGATGATAAATTCTTTTCCTTGGATAAAGGAGATTTTTTTGACCTAATTTTGGACGATTTGTCATTCTCAAGATTTGGTGTAGTATTAGGACTAGCAGAAAACGGATTCTTTTCCCTCCGGGATGAAGATAATAATTTCAGTTTATGTGATTTTGATTTTTTCGATTTTGGAGACTTCAACATTATTTTCGGAGATTTTGAGAATTTACGTGAAATTAAATTTAAGCTAGACTTCTTGCGATTATTTTTTGTTGCTGATGATGTTGATGCAATTTTATCGGACTTGGAATTATTGTCTAGCGTGTTCTTTTTGCTCTTTCGTGATTTTTTATTATGAGAATCACTCTCTGATTTTTCTAAACTCTCCTCAGAATCCTCATCTACAACAAGAGATAACTTTCGTGGACTCTTAAATAGCTTCGGTACAGTTATTGAGTGTGTCTTTGGAGAACCTATGGAGATTGGTGATTTTTTGGGTGTCTTTTTAGATCTGTGTGGTGTAAGACTAAGCTTGGGAGGTGTACTCTTAGGAGTAACTATAACAGGCGATATTTTTGCATTTGTGATAGAGATATTTCGTTGTAATTTTTTATTAAGCATTTTCTCTGAATTCCGATTTGAGGCATTATACTGAAATAAGTTAGTCTTGAATTCCATCGTTGCAATATTGTTGCAATGCTTGTCTCTTAATATTCTGATTGATTCACTGAGATCCATATTCTGGTCTTCTTGCAATACAGATGTATCTGTTTCTTTGTTTAAATTAAGTTTTCGACGAATAGATTTCTTCTTTGTGGACTTTTTGAACGTTATCTTCAGATCAGGTTTTGGCACTTCTTTTTTGGCACTTTGCTTAGCAGCGGTTTCCAAATTATTCTCAACATTAGATTTCCTCTTCTTCTGAGACTGTCTGATTTTCTGTGCTGACTTGGCCACATTCTGGCTTACTTTTACTTTTTGTGTCTTAGATCTAGTAGAAACAGATTGTTCCGCCGTTGCTGCAAAGTAATAAAACATTTCAAAACTATCTTTCAAATCATCGAAAGTTTTGTGAGAAATCTATGATAAGACTGTAATCAAACTCCAATTAATTTAGCAATTACGTATTATAATTGTTATATTTAAGTTTTTGAATGAGATAGCACTATTAATTATTGTTTGACAAATGTCTGTTTCTATTAATGTGAACTAATTTTAATCTTGATTTAATTTATATACTTTGGGTTTTTATATATTATAATTCTGAAAATTAGAAAAAAATAAAAAATAAGTTAAATCAAGATTAAAGTTAATGTAATATAATTGGAGAATTGGACAAAAGAAAGATTGAGATCTTGTTCCACCAATGTAAGATTAATTTTAATCTTTGTTTAAGGTATATTTTTCTAATTTTTCAGAACTAAAAAAAGATAAGAAGTAAATTGAACCGAAATAAAAGTTCATCTTACATTGATGGAAATCTTACATTTGGTGGGTCTAAGAATGATAAATTATATAGTTCGGAACTCTAGCAAACAATTTTGCCGATCAAGTCACTTGGAGCTTAAAGTCTAAGTCGTCCAATAACGAGAATCGAATAATTTCCTCGATCAAGTCGATAACGTAGTGTCTCGAGTTCTCGAAATCCACACGAAAAGAAACGCAAAATACATCACGAAGAAAACTATAACCTTACATTCGAATTGAAGGAGAGAATCATCAAGATACACATATGTCCGTCTCACCTGCTCGAGTTCGTCTGGGCGACATCCGTCCTGATTTCGTATCCTTTTGCCACGTAGTCGTCTTATCACGAATGCACCTCCGACACTCTGACGCGATCCGATCTTACCACTTTTCCGATGATTTGTTGGGTCTAACATGAACGTGGACTTAGTGGATTCCGCACAAAATAGTTTAGCTGTATTTGCGCGCCTATTTCAACGGCCAATTGCGACGCTCAAGTGATTCCCCTCGTCACAGAACGCTCCTCTATCTAGGAACGCGCACGCCAAATTAAGTCAGCGTCGCAGACTCGAACTGATTGTTTTAAATGGCGGTGTAACCGACATCAGACAACATAAAAATCGCATCTGCTAAGCAGGTTGCCTTAAAGGAGCTAAGTTTAAAATAAAAAATTAAAAAAGCTCGAGCAATTCGTTTAATACCGAATATACTGCGAAAATATATGCAGACTTTTATAAATGTCATTTTGAAATGGACAAAAATTCGATCAAAGAATTGCTGATTGGTTAACAACTATAATTGGTTTTAAAGTGAAAATTAGAGCCTCCATTTTTCTCAATATTATGGCTGCGTTCAGCAAAAAACAATAGTTTTGCAATCGTTTCATGATTGTCCGCTGAGATAGAATTCTTTTTATTTTCATTCTTTTAGATCTAAAAGTATAATTCAATCAGCGCAAAGAAAACTTCCAAGTTGTAAAATAAACGTTCTGCTGAACATAGCAATGGATACATTAGGTGCATCCAGAAGCACGACCGCTTACTGAGCGGTCAGTAAGCACTTACCTCTGATTGGTCTATATTTTAAGATCTACTGGAATATGCCAATTAATATGCCGATTAGATGAAAGAGCGCTCAACGAGCTCTTAAAAAAAATATAGACCAATCATGTGATAGAGCTCAGTGAACTCTTGTATCTGTTTGGTCTGTATTTTTAGACCAAACAGGTCAAATGGAACACGCCAATCAAATGCAAGAGCTCACTGAGAGTTCAGTGAGCGGTTGTAATATTAAATGCACTCATTTTAAAATACTTGACTGTGATTGGCTTACGGCTTTATGATTACGACTAAAATTTTTACATACATGTGATAGAGAGAAAGAGAGGAGCACAAATTAATTATCAAATTTTTTGTTATTTGAACAAATTCCAATTGTATGCACATATAAACATGAGAAGAATAGATGTAATCTCTCAAATGCAATAATAAGATACAAATAGATACAAATGTCATTTGAAGTACATATATTTTATACAGAACAATTTATAATAGGAAACAAAATGTTTGCTTTTTTCTTTTAATTTAATAAAAAATATATAATAGGATATATTATTTAGTCGATCCTGAGAAAAAAATAAGACGAATACGATGTCAAAGTATTTCGTGAATAATAAGAAACTTATTTACACTTTCTTGTAATGACAATTTCAGAATTAAGGTTGAACAGGATCTGCGGTTTTCCAAACACGATTAAACGATAACATCACAGAGCGTGGGAGTACTATAGTTAATAGTATGCGGGGATACGTAGTGACTGATGTTCTGATGAAAAACTGACTTCAACTGAGAGTTGAAAGTGCAGCATAGCACTAAATTATTATTGCAACATAGCCGCTATAAATCTTTTTAAAAATGTATGTATATTATCTAAATTAAAGCTATATTAACAAAAAATTTGTTATTATAAACTGATACTGCAGTTCCTATAAATTTAGAGAATTTCATAAGACTTATTTTCACTTGCCACGTACTGTTTAAATATGGAGATAATTCTCTCTGTATGCTTTTATATTATTAATATACTGAGTAATAATATCGAATAGAATCTGACTTTATAAATTCTAATTATAATTTAATAATTTTATATGTAAGTCATATTTGTTCTTGTTACAGGTATAAAGTTATTGTTAATCTCATTGTTATTATTTCTTTAACACGAGGAGAAGATTATTATGAGATCCTTGGTATAAACAAGACTGCTGATCAGGATGATATTCGAAAGGCTTTTAAGAAGCTAGCTATTGTTTATCATCCTGACAAAAATAGTGTATGTGAATTAGAGTACAGTATACCATTATTGTTTTCTCTGCTGTGCTATATTGTCATAAAGCTTTGATATTTTCCAGGACGATCCAAACGCTCATGATAAATTTGTCAAATTAACAACAGCCTATGAGACATTAAAGGACAGTGACTTAAGACATAAATATGATCTTTATGGAGAAGATGGTCTTAATAAATCTCATAAGAAACAAACCTATCATTCTTGGAGTTACTATCAAAACAGTTTTATATATGATGATGACAAATATGTTATTAATTTGGGAAAAAATGATTATTGTGAGTATATAATAACTTTCTTTATGCTTGTCATTAAATATGAAACGAAAATATGAAATATATTAATGTTAAATTGCTAAATATTAAAAATTAAGAACTAAACTGAGTATTAATATTATGCATATATATATATCTCTGTGTGCAGATGAAAGTGTTATTAACTCTCATTCAAGCTGGTTTGTAAACTTTTACTCTCCAATGTGCAGTCACTGTCATCACTTAGCACCGACTTGGAAGGAAATTGCTAAGTTACTTGATGGCGTTGTAAAAATTGCAGCAGTTAATTGTGAATATAACTGGCAACTATGTCATCAAATAGGAATCCGTGCCTATCCTACGTTGCTCTATTTTCAAAAGGTATGTAAAAAGAGAAAGAGAGAGAGAGAGAGAGAGAGAGAGAGAGGAGGGAGGGAGAGAGAGAGAG
>NW_012130089.1:3540281-3544492 GCF_000143395.1 Atta cephalotes
GGGAGGAGAGAGAGAGAGAGCTCAATTTCTCTTTAAAGAGAAGTTGAATCTTAGATTCTGTACAATTTTTAGGAAATTATATATTTCTTCATAGTTTTAGATATTTTTACGGATGATATTTGTTGATTAAATCAACAAGAATTACTAATTCATCTTTTGTCTCAAAGAATTCACAGCACGGGGAGCATTACAGAGGAGAAAAAACACAGGAAGTCATCACACGTTTTGTATTAGATAGACTAAATATTCATATACATGAATTAAGTGAATTTCATTTCAAAGAGTACTTAAGTGGCAAAATTGTAAAGAAAATGCCTGTGTTAATATTTATATGCAATGATCAACAGAATTGTTTCACCTCCGACGAAAGGATTAAAGTAGCGGCTACATTTGTAAGCGTGGTGTCATTTTATCATGACGTTGTGATTATTAGACAGCCTAATAATATGTTTTTTTTTTCAGGACAAACTAATTGATGTAAAAATGTTTACATGTAAGAATGACGAGTGTCATGACAAGATATCCTATGATACAAACGCTATCTATTTACCAATATATAATAAATCTTTTTGGGAACCTATATTCCTTGATGGTATATTTGATATAAATACATTAATAGAAAAACTCTTAGATCAATTGCCTGGTCCACAAGAGCTATCTGACAATGATTTTAAGGTAAAGTATTTATTTGTTATATATATTTGTACATTATTATTACTATAGTTATTCATATATATATATATATATATATATATATATATAATATTGTTATATATTATATATAATGTATTATTATTATAGTTTTATAGTATTAATTTATGTATACAATTTTTTACTTTTAACACAATTAAGAGAAGATCAAAACACATCTTAGTGTCTAATATCATCTTTTTGTGACTTTTATAATCTTGAGGAATCATGAACACATTATTAAGCATCAACCAATATTTTTTGTTTCCTAATTTTATTAAATATTTCTTGGTCGATTTTGATTTACTTTTGTTTTACTTTAATTTTTATCGAAAGTATTCATTACGATTTACAGTATATTAGAAAAATAAAGTCCGACGTTACCTGGCTTATATGCTTTTACATTGGCGACATTGAAAATGTACGAGATTTGAATTTGCAAACGAAAAAGTTTTCTCCCAGTGGTATTAAACTAGGTAGCTATTATTAATCTACATTAATAGATTCAATATATTAAATATAAAATTTTAATTTTATGAAGTATTATCTTTCAGGTAAAATACATTGTGGCAGAAACGGGCAGTTTTGTTCTAAATTGGGTGTAACACGATATCCAATTTGGGGCATGCTTAAGCCAGGTGGAGCTTTTGAATTTCATCACGGAAATAATCTCAATAATGATATTATTAAATTTATGCAAATTAGTATGAAAACTACAAATGTTTGGGCCCTCTCTGCAGAAGAAACATTATCGATATTACAAAGGAGTAATGATATTATGTAAACATAAATCACATTTTTAACAGATGTCGTGATGCTAATTATAGCAAAATTACAGGAGATGAAGTATGGTTTCTAGATTGGTTTACACCGTGGTGTCCACCTTGTATAGAGTTTCTGTCAGAACTCCGGAAGGCATCGTTAGAATTTGATGCGTCAATAGTTCGTTTTGGCACTATTGATTGTACTGCTCACAATACATTATGTCACCAATACAACATACAATTTTATCCTACTGCTATGCTCATAAATGGTAGCAATACATATCAGTTCACATTATCAAAGACAGCTGCAAATGTTATGTATTTCATTAACGAAAAAAGAAACCCATCAGGTGAAAGATATATGCCAATAATTTCTTTCATATTTCCGCGTGTTTTTATTATGTTTGATTGTTTGATACAGTTATAGAGTTAACAACAAAAAATTTTCGTCAGAAATTGGGGAAGAAAAAGAATGATGTTATATGGGTTGTTGATTATTTTGCTCCATGGTGTGGGCCGTGTCAAAGATTAGCACCTGAATGGTCAGCCGTTGCGAGATCGCTGAGCGCTTTATCCTTTGTAAATGTTGCCAGTATAAATTGCGAGACTGAGGCTTCCTTATGTACATCCCAAGGAGTGCGGTCTTATCCCGATATTAGAATATATCCATTAGGAAGTGAGGGTTTAAACACAGTCGCGTAAGTCATTACACGTTTTGTACATGTTTAATTATTGTGCATTTTGTTAAATATAATGCATTCGTGTAAGTTACATAACATGACTCAATATGTATTCATAATTCGTTTTTATTATTTACATTACAGTTTGTACAATGGGCAACGAGATTCGTTATCTATGTTAACATGGATAACAACATTCTTCCCAAAGAAAATCCCTGATTTAAATTTTTCTGACCTTCAAAAGCTATTGAACAGCAAGCATAATTTGATAATCTATTTTTCTTTGCCAAATTGTCATCATTGTCAAAAGTTGCAACCTGAATTTGCAATTGCTGCTCAGGTAAAAGTTACTTCATTGTAAACAATCAATTTGTCTTTTATAATCTATAATTTCTTTGATAGCTATATCGATTATAAAATCTGTTTAATTTCAGTTGCTGGATAAAGTGAAATTTGGAAGGATTGACTGTTCCTTCTATATACATAAATGCGAACAACATATAAAACAAAGTATACAGATACAATATATATCCTTTCCAACGCTAATATTATATAATTCTAAGGAAAAAAAACGAAGTAAGCACAATAGCGTCGAAATTGTTGCGAGATCGACTCAGAAAATCACGGATGAAATTTTAAATATTATTAATTCTCGCACAAAACATGACGAACTATAATAGACAAAGTGCCTAAATTGAATTTAAGCTTTTATTTTGCAGTCATAGGTGATTTTTTTCTTTCTTTGTAATATTATCATTGCAGTCATACATAAATTCTTTCTTCACAATGTACAAATAAATTTATTTTTTCGTATGTTATCACACAGACTTTGATATAAATTGAGAAAATGTATGATTGATTTTTTTCAATATATGAGTTAATAATTAAATATATTTAATTTATTATTATTATGTATTATTATATTATTAATTACTCAATTATCTGTTATATTCTATATTTACAAAGTCCATTTTTATTAAAAATGTAGGATATATGCAGATTGAAATATTTATTTTGCAGAATATATAATAGTGTATAATGTATATTTAGAAAACATTTATTATCAATCATACAAATAATAACATAGAAAAAACTAGTTTATTTCAATACAAGAAAGAAAAAAATCACATTCTTGCATCTGGCATCATAATTTAACTTGCTGAATTGTTGCAACGAGAGAATAGAAGTTGTTGAGAAATTTTAATAATGTACTTATTTGTAAATGATCTTGACTGCCACAATTGATACTTGGTTTATCCTGACATGTTCCATATTTTCAAAGGGAACAAAGAAA
Source organism: Atta cephalotes (assembly GCF_000143395.1). Lineage (NCBI taxonomy): Eukaryota > Metazoa > Arthropoda > Insecta > Hymenoptera > Formicidae > Atta > Atta cephalotes. The sequence continues at coordinate 3,543,710 of NW_012130089.1, forward strand.
AAATAGATTAGGTATATTTTTAGTCTTATTGTGATACTTTATACATTTTATACATTTTGTATATATTATTATATATAATGTACATATAATTAATATTATATACGTATAGAATAATATAATTAAATAAAATCTAGATGAACAAACCAATTTGGAATCTCAAATTAAAAGTTTAATCACAACAAAACTCTTTTCCAATACTTATCGGAGATTCTGTTTGTACAGTAATAAACACGAATCATGAACTTTATTAACATGAGGTAAGTCAAAAGTCTTATTTTCTAATATTTCTGATATTTTTAAGATGTTATTCAAAAATAAGTTTCAAAAACAAAATAAGTACAACAATAAGCGTCGAAATTGTTGCAAGAATAACTGAGAAAATCAAGGATGAAATTATTGTCTTTAATTTTAGAAATTATTCTCGCACAAAATAAGTCTAATAGACAAAATGTTTAAATTGAATTTAGACAAAGGCTTTATTTTGATTTAAGTCATATGTAACTTCTTTCTTTACAATATATGACTTTATCATTGCAGTCATGCAATATTCTTTCTTCGTAATATTTCTTCGAATTTATTTTTTCATGTGTCATCACACAGACTTTAATATAAATTGGGAAAATATACGATTGGCTTTTTCAGTATATGAGTTAATAATTAAGTAGACTTAATTATTATAGTTATTTAATTATCTTATAATATCCTATGTTTACAAAGCCCATTTTCATTGAAAATGTAGGATATATGCAGATTGAAATGTGCATTTATTTTGCAGAATATATA
>NW_012130089.1:3546587-3552998 GCF_000143395.1 Atta cephalotes
ATATATATCTAGCAATCTATTATCAAACATGTAAGTGGGCATAAGAAAAACTAATTTATTTCAATACAAGAAAGAAAAATATAATTTCTTGCATCTTGTATCATTTAATTTACTGAATTGTTGCAACAAGAAATAGAAGTTGTTAACAAATTTTAATAATGTACTTATCCGTAATTAATATAATGCTTGACCGCGATAACTGGCGCTTGGCGTTTATCCTGATATATTCCAAAGCAACAAAGAAAAAAAACTAGACCAGATATTTGTCCTTTTTTGTGATATTTTTATACATATTTTATGTACATAGTAATTAATAAAATATTTATGAATAAATTAATAAAATCTGAGAAATCTCAAGCATTAAATTAAAAATTTAATTACAATGAAATTTTTATATTTTTACCAGAGGTTCTGTTTATACAAAACAGTAAAAAACATAGATATCATGAACTTCATTTATTAACATGAGATAAACCTAAGTTCTTATTTTTTAATATTTCTAACATATTTTTAAGTTAACTTATTAAAAAATAAGTTTTTACGGTTTTCTCTTTATAAACGCATTAACATTTAACTCGATGAAATCTAATGAATTTCTAAAAATAGTATCCATAAATATAATTGTTACACAAATATAAGAATTAATACAGAGATAAATACGCTATAAAAAATGCTGAACCATTACGATTCCGTGCGTGTTTGTTGTTTAAATGCAATATATCCAAATATTTTATATATAAAATATTTTACATTTTACACATATAGATATTTAAAATTATTTATATAGTTTGTTTCAAGATTTATAAATATATAAATGAAGAGAATATCGAATATCAAAGATGTCTAAACGTGCTGTGCTTCTTCTTTTTGTAAGTTTTTCTTCTCGTTTATTAATTACATTGATATGCACTCAAATAGAAAATATAATTTATTTTCCAACAGTGATAAATTTAAAGATGGAATGTGTTAAATGAAGAAAAACAATGCAACAATGCATTTCTATGCGTAACAAATATGCACTTTGAAACTGTTGACAGGTAAATTTAAGTTTACTTTATATATTCTGAAAAACAATCTTGTTTTGATTAGTTTTATCTTATATTATCATTTAATATAAATTTAAGATAAATACTCTTTCAAATATAGAGTATAAGTAGGTTTTAATACAAATGTACTTTCTGATATCACATAAACTCGCGGCATGCGAAGGCAGTGCTAATAGAAAAATGCAATTGAGAATTAAATAAGTAATATTATAACTGTTTTTACGGCGTATATAATTAAAGCACTAATAAATACATAACTTTCCTAACATCAATTTCTTTGAAACAGAAAAAAAGCTTTTTAATATCAAAAATTTTAAAATAAAAATAAAATAAAAAAATTTTGTTAACTTTTTTATATTGCATATGTGTGATATATTTGTAACATTAATTCTTTGATCGATGTCGCAAAAAATCTAATAATCACAAATCTGGCAAAATTCCATAATGTTATGAGTATACAATAAACATAGACTGCATTAAATTAATTTAAACAAATTAATAATTTTAATTTAAAACATACATTGCATATTTCTATCTTAGCAAATAATACAGCGAAAGAAATTGTGTTTTGTTAAAACTTTGAAACAGAATACTTTGGTCAAGTTGATTAAGTTTTATTATAGATCTTAAAGACAAAACATTCTAACTAATATACAAAAATGAAATAAATTCGTTTAACATTTATTTGTAATAAAAATAAATTATTAGACTTTATTAGATTTATTCTTTTTTTCAGAATATGCAAAATCTATATTTTTTTAATCCAGTCTTATTTTTTTCTGTATTTCCATATCATTTATCTTTAATTTATCGTTTTTTATTGTATAGAATATTGTTAAAAAAACTTAGTTCAACTTTGGAAACATAGTCTATTAACTGTAATGTAAAAAATAAGTTTATTAATTTTGATAATTTATATTATTTTGTTTCAGATCTTTTTTCTAAAAGTATTTTCAAAAATTTTAATGTCATATAAATTTATTGTATGCTGAGAGTATGTTTCTAAAGTTAAAATGTACTTCTCGAAAATATTCAGTAACAATAATGCGTACAACTTTTAAAAATGTGTATAACTTTTAAAAAAATCTATTTGTTTTTCTTAATATATGATAGTATCTCTTATTCATTAATTAGCGACATTTCGTAATTCAGGACACACACATATAAAAGAATTTTAAAGTTATAAAGCATAAATATAACAAGATTTTTGTGTTGATATAACAATTTGATATCTTAAAAAGAAACAAATCTTCTGAAATTATATACTATTGTGTCAGTATAAGTCAGTATCGCATACTATGTGTATAGTTTTGTATACATGTAATTTCTATACATTTCGGAAAAATACATTGTGTTTGACAATCATATATCTTTATAAATGTTAATCTGATTAATATTGCACTAACTTTTAAAAGATTGCAAATATATATATTTTTTCTGACGTTGATACATTATTAATATAATATAATATACACATAATATGATACAGCTGATTGTAAAAGTATAATTTTATAATTCTCGAACCTGTGAATTGCTGGCAGTAGTACACGACTAATAAGTCGTGTTAATATCCACCGTCTCATGGTTCCAAATGTATGTTAACCAATTGTGAACCATGGATAAATTATAATTTGTATTATAATACAAAAAATGTATATTATGTGTCACGTTTCGATGGCGGTATTAAATGTTCTGGTAGTTCAGCCGGTAAATCGTATCCTTCGAGCTTTATATTAATTAGATGCATGGCTAAGGCAAATTCGTCAGAGTCTAAGAATCCATCTTTATTAATGTCTGAAAGTTTCCAAATCTTTCCAAGCACGCTGTTTGGCAATTTGGACTTGACCATTTCTGATTTGGCCGCTAGTAATATAAAGTAGTAATTATACATAATTAGAATATTTTATTTCAAATTGCCGCACTTATATAAATATTATATATTTATATAAAAGTGTTTACATAAATCCTCCTAATTATAGCAGCAAAAAATGCAGAGCTATATAAGTAAAAGCAACTATCGTCTCTATAAATTTATCAGTCATACCTGCTCCCGTAATTTTTCCATCTTGTGGTTCAAGTGATTCAAAGATACTATCATATTTATATCTTTCCTTATTGACAATCCATTCTGGTTCACCTGCACCTGCATCAATTCCTTCTCCTCTTTTATATCCAAATGGACTAACTTGATCTTTTACACCTTCAAATGCTCCTCCTAAAATTGAGATATATATAATTTTTTCTACAAATTTAGAATATATAAATATCATATTTTCTTGTATTAATTTTTTAATCAATTAAATTTAACTTTTAGCAAAAATTTTATGGAAGATTCAAACAATTTTTTGGAAGTATTTTGATTCAAGATTTACTAAGATTTTAATGTAAAACAAATGTTAATAAATACCTGTAAGTGTTTCCGAAACGGTAGTAACTTCTTCATGTGGTATCATAGCCATAAGCTTCGCGATATCTTCAGCGAGCATTTTATCCACTACTTCTAATAACTTAGGCTTCAGGGGATTAAATTTATTAAAATCGTGATGTGCTAAGCTCTCTTGCATCTTCTTTAGATCCGGAAAATCACCAGGTGAAATCTTTTGCTCCCTTTGAATTTGATCGTAAGTCTGGCCCAAATTTTTTATCAGTTCTTTTTTTTTAGTATCCTTACCAAACATACTCGGCATATCTTTCCGCAAGGCGCTTATTATGTACGCGTGTACCTATAAATTTTTGATAAATTTTGATGAATTTTATTGATGTAAGAAACATTAGAGTCTTAATCATGTATATCTAGTAAGACTTTACACTGGAGAAAGAAATTAATTCTTTGTTTCGTATACCTTTGCTAAGCGTGCTCGTTTAATTAAATCATTAAGTTTTCTTAATGCAGCATTTCTTGGAAGCGATTGCATATCTCTGAATAAATCTTGTTCTTCATCTTCAAATAGTCTAAAAGAAGATTCACAAGACTTTTAAATATAAAATATTAATACAAATAATTATATAATAAAAATAAACTAGAAGATACACAAGCACTTACCTTCTATTAACATCATATCTTAAGGGCTGATCCCAAAATGAGCCAATATAAACTCTAGCTACTTCTGGAGTTTGTAATACCTTTCCCAATGACCACATTAGAGCACCATATACTCTCATGAGCTGTTGATGATCTATCATGTCAGCTTTATTAAGAACAATTCTAATTTTATCATCATGTCCACGTAAGGCTTCGATAGATCTGCGGAATTCATCTGAGATATCGAGCTTATGAGCATCAAATAACAAGATAATCCTATCTACGCGTTCAGCAAACCATTCTAAAACACCAGTAAAGTCATAGCCTCTGTCAACCTGAAGGAAATATTCAATATTCAAGATATACATTTATCATATCACAAATACATATATATCTTAATATGTAAAAACAAAGCTACAAAAGCAATACCTACTCTTTGTTTCTCACCAGATAATATACCAGGTGTATCTACTATAGATATGCCTTTCAAAACAGGCGACACTACAGTTGAACACTGAAATCTGTTCAAGAATGCATTGCCAAATTTTGAAAGAGGCCTAAACTGTTTATTTGGATCTACGACCAAGGCATTTCCAGGAATGACTCCTTCCTTTTCATCGTACATGACAGCAATAAATCGATCCGTAGTAGGCTCTGGTCCGATTCTGATACCAGGAAATTCTCTTTCTAACAGATATTTGATAAATGTGGTTTTACCAGTGGAATATTGTCCAACTAGGAGAATCATAGGTTTTGCATCAAAATCAGGATCATCCAGTTGTGGCGAATGAAAGTCATGGAATTGGTAATATTGTTCCAATGGTAACAACTTTGATTTGTATATCCTCTTAAGGCCTTCGGTAACATTTTCGAAGAGATCTTGCTTGCTATTCTCCTCGCGACTCAGCCAGCTAAACATGTTGACAATCTGCAACAAATTGAGTTCTATATTCTTGCTAATGAACTTGTTATCATGTTATTCGTGCACAGTCTGAATTCCAAAGACTCGTCGCATTAGCATTAAGTAACACCGTGTCCTGTTAATTATGTTTCCTTTGTTTGAACTTTTGTAAATATGAATTGTGACTCATTGTCAGACTACAATTCTAGACCAGTCGTTCCGAACTGATGCAAGACAGCTTACAAACGTTAAGGTTATCACAATTATCAGACTATATTCTGCCTCCAAATTCCACGTGTCTTCCTTGTGCCTTCGAGACGTGTCTTTCAAGGTAGACTGAAGACAGACTAAAGGATATTGCGTGGAACATTGTATGCCTTCTGAGAACTCAGTCATGCTTTGTTTTAAAAAGCAACTTATCAGTATTACCTTATTTTCTGATATCGTATCCAGCACCTCCTCCTTCCTTTCGAGAAATAGTTGAGATCTCAAATATTTGAAGTGTGCAACACAGAATGAAATGTAAAAATGTAAATGAGTATGAAAAGGAACACGTGGACGGGCTAGTAGAGGAAGTAGAAGAAGAGAGAGGAAGAAAGGGGAATCCAGAGAGCACCATCGAACACCAACCTTTGCTCGTATCCGTCGGTCAAGGATGAATGGGTGCGCTTGACAGAGCGCGACGGACGTGAGGGCGAGCGCGGACTAACGGAGAGCCGAGAGCGCGAGGAAGGCAATGCTCGGTCGACCAAGACCAAAGATCCAAGGTGGTCCGCTGCCGACGTGACGTATATCCAAACCGATCGCGGAAGAGTACGCTGAGAATGAGCAATACGGACTTCCGGAACGGAGGTGGTGATGGTAGTAGTGGTGGTGGCGACGGTGGTGATGGATGTGGATGGACGTGGTGGTTGTCGCTCGGATTTCTGCCACGATGCTCACCGAGTCACGATCGCCAGTGGTGACGTAAACGGCGTAACTGGTGGAAGGCGCGTCGCGCTGCGCGAGCAGCTCGGAAAAACGAGCGATCGCGAGGCGGAACCGTGCCTGATAAACCGGGACTGATATAGAACGCGCTCTTGGAGAAGATAGAAGACCGATAGCTCAAAACGACGGCACGACTCTACGACAACTGACAGGTTGTCGACCACTGTACGACATTCAGCATTGGGCTCAGTGCCGACAACTGACAATTGCCAAAGCGCAAACGAGAGAAGGGTTGAGGGGGGAGGATTGCTGACTAATAGGACATACCCCGAGTTCGTACATTATGAATCGTTTTCATAATGCTATGTTAGTTGAATGAACAGTTAAATTAGCAATCAACTAAGTAATAAGAATTTATTCTTATTACTGTATGAGAGTAAATAAATTAATATATTAATAATATATTATAGTATATATATATATATATATATATATATTAATAATATATACTATAA
>NW_012130089.1:3554734-3589930 GCF_000143395.1 Atta cephalotes
ATATATATATATATATATATATATATATATATACGTATATTATGCAATTATGTATAATAAAATAAAATATTATTACGCATGATAAACAAAAATTAATAATTTATATTAATATTATATTAAATATAAAATCTTTTAATAATTGATCATTTTGTGCTCAAAACGATGCTTTTAAAGCATAAATAAATAATGTTTTTTCTTTTAATTCCTGTATATTCTCTTCATTTTCATTTTCACTTGCATTAACGAAGTTCTATTCCATTAATAAATGAAGCTCTTATATTTTTCTTTATTGTAGCCATTAAAACACATCTTACTGTGCTAGAAATTGTTAAAAGATTAAGAAAACGATAATGGCAACAATTAATAACTTCATAAGTGAGGAAATTTTACGAAAATGTATTGAATAATTTAAAAATCAACTTATTACTTTAATTATTACTTTAGTTATTTATTTATTTCATTTATTTATTTCTTTAATGATTGACTCATGTTTTCTTTTATTAAATGAATATAAATAATTTGAATGTAAAAAATTGCACAATAAATCATTAAAACGGAGAAACGTTTAGCGGATGTCTATTGCCACTCACGTAATCGTTTTCCTTACATTTATTAATTATGAGAAAAGAGATCTGCAGATTGGAAAAATTGGAAAAATATAGGATATATCACTTCACTAGGATTTCCTTTTATAAATAATTATTATTACTTTATTCGTTTATTTTATCGGTTTATTTTATCGGTTTATTTAAAGAGCCTCACTCATTACTGTTTTTCCTTTAAGTTGAAATGTAAATGATTGTATAACAAATCAGTAAAACAAAGAACATTTAGCGGGTATCTATTGCTACCTACGCAAGAATTTTCCTTACTTTTGCTAATGAGAAAAAAGATCTACGAAATCGGGAAAATATAGGATATCCCAGATCACTAGAATTTCCTCCTACGAACAGTAAATTATGTAATGCTGTAATGGTAACAAATGAGTGACATAACGAAGGCGTAATGTTAACAATATGTGGCCACGTCAAGAGAGACAATCGATAACTGTGACCTTGTCTCATGCAAGATCGATCGAATCACGAAACGTTGAATCTAGCAATGCAGTAGATTCGCGCGAATAAAATTTAAATCGTTAAATAATGAGTCATGAAAAATGATAAGCACGAGCTAAACCTTCTGTTTTATCTTTTCTATTAAATGCATAGCATTGAGTTAGCCGCAATTTCCTTGATTCTGATTGACATAAAAAATGGAATATTGCGGACGCAGCAATCAAATTAACAACGCGATATCTGTAACTTAGAAAAAAATTATAATTCCTTGATCTTACTTGAAGAGAATTTCGCGTATCGACCGAAATATTATATTGAATTAATATTCGCCTTGACAAGTGTTTAATTATTCCGTTGTCACTTAAATTATTTTTTTATTTATTAGAAAAAAATCATTTTTACTTTTTTTTGGCAATAATCTATAGACAAAAGAAATTAATTAAAATCATATCATGACAAAGCATTCAATTTATTCATAAGTAGAACACGCATTGAGATCAGAAGTGTATCTCCCTATTGCATCGAGCGCGACTGTTTAATTGCTAATTGCTCACGCACTATTCGGTACAACAGACAATAGTTCACGCCAATAATCATACATGATATTACGCAATGATATGCAAAACGGGTCCAGTGTCAGCCGTTGCATAAGCAAAATGGGCACATCCCGGTTAAACGATTTCGTGTCCATTTATTCGTCTTAACAAGCTTCGCTTGAATTACAACTGGTTTGCAGGGATACTGACAATTGTTACGTGCACATTGTGCACTCGACTGCAGACATTCATAGTCTTCCTAAGGAGCAGAATGCGGATGTCCTTAGCAATGCAACGTTAAGTTTTGAAAAATTCAGCAAGTTTATTCAGCGAGTTTATCAACTTTTATTTTTAATAATTTGTTCAGAACACTTTCATATTTTTGTCGTATAAATCTGTATTTATTTATTTTTTTAGTAAAAAATTTAGTAAAAAAAGAAGATTTCTTAAAAGATTCTTAAAAGATCTCAAAAGTTATTTTTATTTTTTTAAAATTCTTCTAATATAATATATAATCTCTGTTTAAATCTAAGAGTTAATTCGATTTTTTTTAAATATCTGGAAACAGTAATCGCAGTGAAAAATAAAGAAATTTCGATAAATAATATAATCAAATTATAATTTATTAAATCATAATTTAATAAAAAAATAACTGACAATTTTTTTTTCAAAATGCGATTCAAAATGTAATTTTATATTGAAAAGTACAAACGACATAATAATGGAAATTAACTTTCTTGGGAAAATATTTTCTTAAAGAAATTGAAAAGTTTCTTTTATAACTTCTTGCATTAAAAATTTCTATCTTATACTTAGCGTCAATACAGATATTGCTGAAATGATATCATTCTTATCATTTATCAGAATTGCATAAGATATTGACGATCCTATTTCTATTACTGATAACAGTTTTGACGATTATCTGCAATAAGATGTCAGAGGCGCCTTCTGTGTTAAATTTTTCGTACTGTACATTCATATCGACAAATAAGAATTTACTGAAGCAATTTTTAATTACACTTGCTTGTATGAATTTTATTTTTACAGAATTCGCATAACAGATTGATTCGTCCATCGATGAATTCTTCATATATACGCAGGTGAAAAAAGAAGTACATATTCGAACAATGACATTGTTTTATTAGTAGATCAACGTTAGTAAGTACAATAAAATTTTCACATTATTGCGAAAACGCTTCTAGTTTTCTTTCTATCTTATAATTATACATATATTATTTTAATGCTATTATTTTGTGATAATATTAGAAATGTATAAATCTGAGATTCCTTAATTGCTAATTATTATTACATTGTGTGTGTGATAATTACGAGATTAATAATTACAAGTATTAATGTAACTGGTCCTACATTTAAATTAATAAGTATTGATCTCGGAATTACATATATTTCATTTAATACATACTAAATTATTAGCATTAATGAGTATATCAGGAGAAACGCTATTAGCGCTGTTTGTGTCATTCTATGTTTATCGTTCATTTCGTAAAATAAGGATAGAATGACATAAATAACGCTAATAGTTTGTCTCCTGAACTATATCTCTTGTTTCGCTTTTTATATGCAGTTTCACGTGAAAGTGCAAATTTAATTTCATAATAAAGTACAATTGTAAACATATTGTAAATTATTATCTAAAACTTAGTGATTCTTTAAATAAAAAGAAAACTTAGCAGCATCCTCTTATTTGAAAAATATAATTTACAATGAGATCAGCAATGAGAGTATAGCGTGGTACTTTGTGCGCAAAAGTTCATATATGTACATTTCATACTTAAAATGTGCAATCATGTTGAACAGATTAGAAACATAATTGTAAATTGGTTCGTTCATGTTTCATTACATTTTATCTGTACTTTACTTTTCCTTATTGCAAATTTTTACTTTATTTCTGAAGAAATTTGTATTTTTTAATCTCTTTTGATGATTCTTTAAGCTATATATTTGTTCTTTCGATTTAAATGGCATCAGAGTAATGACTGTATCTCTAACCAAGAACGTAAGATTTAAAGAATTTTCGTTGAAAACAGCTCGAAATGTAATAGAAACGTCCATTTGTATCGTTTAAGTAAGTATGAAATATGTATGAATTTTTGCGTACTCTCATCAATAGTTTTACATTTTACATTCTGCATCCCAATCGTCCGGAATCACTTCGTGCCACACTTGCTTCAGGTTTTGCAATAGGCAAGGACTCGCGCAGTTAGGAATTTCCAAACGATGCGCGTTGTCCATTTCTGTATTATTTAAATATAGTGCCTTTGATAACAAACAGAGAATAGAATAAATTAGTTTATTATATAATTATTTTATAATTTATAAATCACTAGAATAGCAATCGCGGGAGGTATAAAAGTATTTATTAGATAATATACATGTAATATATTGGTATGCAAATAGGAACTATTTCAGGAATTCCGGATGAATCTCAGCAATTATGCAGAAACGCTAATTGTTACCATTAATTAATTAAATCGATTACACATTATTTCCGGTAATTACATAATATAATATCTATTATAATTTTCAATAATGACGTAATAAAATACTTAGACGGAATTTGCAGCGTGTTAAAGTTTTTTTACGATAGGTGAAACAATTTCTGATTATAAAAATATTCATAGCTGTATCATAAAACTTTACGATAACTATCCATACCTTTACTTCTTGGTCGGCTCCATCATTGACGAAGTGTAACTCCAATATGATCATCGCTCCATAATCTGGTTTAAGAAGCTCATTCGTGAATCCCATTGTCCTCATCACGTTAACGATAGTTATGTCGTGAGCGGAATAAAAATAAGATCGTTTCGATTTGGGATTGTCTTTACTCTCTTCCATGCAATGTAAAATCTCTTTTAGTAGCGGCCCTGCAAATAGTGATAATATAATTTCCAAAACAAGATTTTATGATATAATTTAAAAAGTATATTTTCAGCGATATTTATCGCTATAGAGATATCGTCATACCTCCACGAAGACGTTTTTGAATAGTGCCTTCGGTGAAGATTGCGAGACTACGAGCGGCTATTTCGCGCATCTTGTCGTTGTAAAAATTTTGCGTCCATGCTGGAAGTTGTAAATTGTGTTGCTCTTCGATCTCGAGGGTGTTGTAAAGAAACTCGACATCGATGATCGTGCTCATATTCTGTCCGGTGTGCTGCGTTAGTTCCTTATAATACTCGGCCATTTTCTCATCTGATTTTTTTTCTTCCTCTATGTACGCCTGTTTTAGAGCCGCTTCTAGCTTTGGACATGGTGCCTTCATCACAATCAGCTACAATAATATCTACAGCTACAATATCACTGTATTGAAAAATAAATTTCTTTATAGAGATCACTTTCATGTTTTTAACAAGTAATTTATCATTTGTTTAATTTTTTGTCGGCCAAATTGGACTTTGAAATCATAATCGATATATTGATTATGAATTTTGGTTATAAATTTAAATCTGTAAAAAATAAATAAAACAATTTAACTTCCATGATAAAAACTTGTTGTTAAAGTTTTCATGAGTAGACAAGAATTTTTTCAGATTTTTATAATCTGGAATAATTTGTCTTTATGCTCAAAAACTCAAGTTGCTAACGGGAGATATAAAATTTGACATAGCTGACGAGTTAAAATAACAAATATATCTTCTTATCATATTGTACTATTTTAATTCAAGTGTTTTTGCAACGTAAAATGAAATTTTATATAAAATTTGATGTTTATATAGAGATTATAACAATTAATTGACTTGCAATCTTAAGGTTATAAATTACGTGTTTTTATTTGAACAATAATAAATATTTAAAAAAGAGATCTTTTAAAACAAGGAGATAGCGAATAGGACTTCATATAAAATTTTAAACTGTAAGAAAATTCTTTTGATTTAACATTATAAATTTGATTTTGTATTACACCTTGTCCAATTCCCGTGGTATCGAATGTACAGGAACGGGAGTCCATGTCAAATCGGGCACGAACATGTTCTCGGGACTTGGTGTGAACAATCCGGCGAGTAATGCCAGTGCCGACATGACGCACCGATCCGCGTAGCTGCTACGTATCAGCGTGGCTGTGCTCTCGAATTTACGACCGATTATAGGGCCGTATTTTAAGCGTAACCACTGACCCATGTTATACAGTTGACGCATTCCTTTCTGAAAATGGATTTCGAGATTGATAACGCGTTGTGCATCATTATTCATGCTCGATCACGCGTTTTACAATCGTGATACATGTTGTGCAAGGATTTTATTTATAGCAAATCTGGATATATATTATCATATTATATACGGTAACATTGATTCATCAGTATCTATACGTATTTTGTTCGAACCTTGGTCAAAGAACCCCAGCCACCAGGCCAATTATAATTTATATGAGGATCCTTAGGATAGGTTTCTGTAGGAGTTCGATCGCCATGACGAAACAGCTGTCAACAAATAATGACGATTTCTGTATGAGAGAAAAATACTATTCATTTAATACACAAGTTCATCGCATTTTTCCTCATTTAATAAATTCCTTGATTAAAATTCCTGAAGCAGGATTCATTTAAATGCTTAAAAAATTAAAATAACATTACAGATATTTTTAATATATTAAAAAAGAAATCTGGTAATAGCTACTAAACATATCTTGTTTAGCAACATATTGATGGAATATTTACGTAAATTATTATTATTTGATTGGTACTATTATTACCAAAATAATTATAATTAATTACAGAGGTATAAATAATAATTAAGATAATATTTAGAAAAATAAAAATAGCGTTTAGTTTTGATTATATTTGATTGAAATTATTTTATCGAAGCTTTAGTATCTGTTTAGACTGATTATTGTTATCACCAGATTTTTTTCAATATGTCGGACGTATTTCATCTCGCTATTGGATACCATTTATGATGTTAAAATAAAATGATTAAATATCTCGTAAAATTGTGAAATTGTTAATAGATTCAAGTTTCATTAAACGTAAACATTAAAATTAAATTAACATGTTAATGGAAGCGAGATGACAGGTCAACTATTACAAATGAGCTACTCACAAAAACCACCTGCTGCAACGTGTCAGGTTCGGTAACCAGAGATGCAAACGCTGTGTACGCTAACAGCATACAAGCGATGAAGGTTCCGAGTATAATCACGCTTACGCAAACGCCAAGCTTTCGGATACGACAATTACCCATCGAGGTACGTCCTCTGGCCCGATCCATTTGGCCTAATTACACGTTTCCCGTAGCAATCTCAAGTAACTTCTCCAATCGTAGACTAGATGGTAAACGAGAGCTCGTTAGCGGCTAACGCAATGAGTCCGGTACAAACCTAGTCATTTAGCAGCTGTTCCTTGTGTAAAATAAGTTAGTATACATATAAAGTTACTTTGCGCGATTGAGAACCAGTTGCTTTGTTTATCTCAATAACTTGGAATTATCCCTTCAGTTAGTGAATCATTATTTTAGCAAAACAGAAATTTAGATTATACAGATCTAACAATAACCATAAATTAAAGAAATAAAAACGATGGAGAGAAAAATTTGTTATGAACGCTAATTCTGTGCCATAATGGCAAATTTGCAAATATAGGGATCGCAAATTATTTGCCAGTTTTACAAATATTTATTCTTTTTTGTACATTACAAAAATTATTTGCAACAAATGCAAAATATTTGTCAAATATGCAAATTTCTTTACTATAAACAGCACACAAATTTGACAATTAAATTTTGCAATCCTGTGTTCATAGCAAAATCATTTTTCTTCGTGTAGGAAGAAATAAAAATGTGATAACATTTTCACATTTTTAAAGTTCGATATCCATGTTTAAAACTGATCTAAATTACAAAATTATATATTTCCTAAAAATGCAATTAGAAAATTCTTTTCTTTTATTGTGTGATAAATATTTAAAAAAAAATGAGACTCCCACGTTTAAATCAAAGAAACTATTAAGCCAAAGATAGCTTTACTTATTTTCGTAAAAGATCACGGGCTTATCCGGCTTTGCAAACAAATGATTCACTGAATTCAATTACGTCGGATAGTTTCTCTGAACTGTGTTTATTAGAAAAACACTTGTTTCTCTATCAGATAAAAAATATCAGTGCGCTTATCGCAGACTTCTTTATTATCTATCATGTAAGGCAAAGTTTACCTCTGTTCATACACACGATGTGGGACGTCGTTCGGCTACGCCAGCACTAAAAACTACCGTGGTCGATACGGCACTGCGACCGCTGCAGCACGTCGTGTGATATCCTCTTGGCGTTCTTCATGAAGCGCGCGGAGGGAGATGCGTGACGTGCGTGAATGCCGAACGAAATTGCACGTACTCGTGATTTGCAATCCGAAACATGCAACAGTCAGTCGAACTCGCGGACGCGAATTCGATAACACACACTCTGTTATTATCGCTGCTGCGAATCACAGAATCGTCCGCGGATGAGAGTCGACACGCGTTCACTTCACGTTCTCTTCTTTCCAGCACGCTCATCCTCGTGCTGTATATGGCTGAAAGATCGACCGTGAAGGCTTATATATACATGTGCGTGTGTATTCGTGTGTCATACTTACATAAATTCCATATAAATGCGCATCTGGTTTTCAGTTGCGCATCAGTTGCTTCTTGATTATGGAGCGATGTATTGTTTTCTTTTCGTTATAAAATGACTTCATTCGACTGTGTGATATTTGAAGCGATATCGATTAATGGTTTTAATGGTCTATTATCTCTTGACTTTTATCTCTTATTGATAGTAAGGTGTTGATAAATGTTTGATGGTTACAACATTATTAATGGTTTTAAGCGCAATGGTTTTAAGATAACCGCGTGTTTTATTATTGGAGTATTCTTCGAAAATAATGAATGCTATTCTAAATAGTTTCAGAATAATATATATATGTTTTTATGAATGTTATTCTAAATAGATTCAGAAATAATACATATATTTTTTTTATTTTGTCAAGCCATTTGTTAGTTAAATCAAAACCTATATTGTCTATTTGTTGAAAAAACTAGTATTAATATTCTTGAAATTTAATTTTTAAAATAAACTAGGTTTTTTTATTTTGTGACCTAATTATTTATTCATGTTTGATCTCTCTGTTACCTTTATTGTTTAGCAATTTTGAGCTTGAAAATTGATATTGCACTTTTGAGAGTACGTAGCAAAAAAAACTTTTAACGTTCTATTAAAAGTACTCAAAATATTCTCAAATGATTTTATATTTCTTATATAATTTTTTATATAATTTTTTACAACAGTCAAAAACAAAATGTTGACGCTTTTTTTTGTACTGAAAAACTGCTGTTTTACTGTCAACAATTTACAATACTGGAGGAATATGTCTTCTTCATATCGTGTTTTTTGTACTTCGTATCGTATGTCCCCCATTTTAAAATTTAGTGATAAAGAGAAACAGACTATATTTAGCATTGGACACAAAAAAATACGGAATATGTTGTCGAAATAAATATACGCGCATGGCTGGGTTAAAGTAACTTTTATTTACGATCAGTTTTTACTAGAGGCGCAATAAATTTTTTTTATGATACACAGAAATAACGCAGGTCGACTTCACGCGCTTCGTTTTGGTGATAACCAAACAACAGGATTTCGCGATTAAGCGAACAAATCGCTTCGTCCGTGCAGTGCACACATTTGTTTCCGAAATAGTAGGTAATTTATCTATGAAACGAGATCCGCAATCAAAATATCAATCCGTCGATCAAAATAAATAATATCATACGTCACGTATTGAAGCAACAGGAGTTATGTTGCAAAATAATCGTAAAAATACGACAAACGTTATATATTTATAATAATACTAGGATCCATTTTTTTGTTTATTAATTAATAGTCGCTTAATTAACATTATCTTGTAGATTATTTTAATGACGTATGTTAATACTTTTTCAATCGAAAAGTAATCTAAATCTTGGAGTAATCATAATTATCTCTATATCGAACATTATTCTGTTGTTAATATAATTTTATATTGTTAAAGAAGTACAATCTGACAACCTCGTGTAATTTACTTGACTCCAAGTCTTCTCAATTATATCATGTGTTGTCATCGAATGCGATTTACGGAACCGTTATCGATACTTACTGTGCACTTTGGTTACCACCTGTTGACAGGAATGCACAAGCTAAATGTCAGAATAGATACCGTTTAATTTAAATAAAATTTTAAATTTCGTTACAATTGAATCGTTATAATTGATTCGTAGCATTTGAAATTGTAAAAGTCTGTTAATATATTATTGAAAAAACGCTCGCTACAAAAGCTAAATCCAGCTAGAAATGATTAGTCGATCGATGTTGAATCAGCATCGATTCGATGTTGATCGATCAATCATCTCTGAAAAGAATTTTACTATTTCAAATATAATTTATTGGAAATTTGATTAACTTCTAGCTAGATTACATATAATCGAATTCGTAAAGTCATACAGAACGTTCGACATTTGTTTCCTTGACACGATTTGTAATAATATGTCAAAATATCGAAAAAGTCATCGAGCTGCTTTTTTTCCTTTTTTTTATTTTAAAATAAATCGGACATTTTTTGCGCATCCCTGATCTACGGACTAATTCTAAGTCTATAACATGAAAGAGAAACTAAGTTTTATTATCTCTACGTCGTATTTTTATATGTTTATATTTTATGCAAGCGCATGTGCATCCGGTGCACGTTGCGTTACATAAGATGTAGATAGACGTTGGAGCTAGTAAAATAAAATGAAGAACCTAAGTAGGGTCCTCAAATCATTTCGCGCGACACGCCGAAGTGCTGTAAAACGCTCGATACGCATAAAATTAAAAAATACGATCGTCCGAAGCCACCGCGAAATTTCTTACGGAACTCTAGCTGACCGATGAAATCAGATTTGCTGATAAGAAATTCGCACACAACGCGTATTTGCTTTGTCGTCAGCGCAAATGAAATTTGAGAACGCCTGATCTAATGAACGCAACATCGATTATGATTATTATAATAAGTACGACGAGTCGTTTTTTTTACAAGAGAGATACTAGAATATCGGAGAAGGAAGGAGATCGAAAGGCGAAGGAGTGCGAGGAATCGTACAGTACGTCGTTTGGTATGAAAATTTAACGAAGCGAGCGTTCAGAAGCTGCGGGAGAAAAATTATTCCACGCACGTAAAGGATTAAGGAAAAAAATTCTCTCTCGCACGCAGTGCTTGTTCGGAGGAGGAACTCGTCGCGATATACGATTTCAATTGCAGATAGTAATATCTAGAATAAATGCAGCCCAGAAGTGGAACATCATCGATTCGCGGAGGCGCGACTCGAAGGAGCCTTCTTGTTGAATCAGCGAAATGTTACGTCTATTTACTTTGTTTATTTTACGGCAGGAATAAAGTTGCTAATTCATACGCGGCTCATGCATAACAATAAATATAGCGAAAGAATAAAATGCAATAGCAATATCTGGCGAGAATATCTTTACGGTACTTGCGAATTTTTTTTCTTTATTTGTTGAAAGGAGGAAAGAAATATTTAATCGTAAAAATAAGTCGAGCGATCCATCGTATAAAATTAGATTATAAAATTGTTATAAGAGATCTGGATGTTTTTTTTAATAAAAAGAAAAAAATCCGCGAGTGAACGGAAACTCTAAGTCTAACTTGAATTAGTCTATAAAATTTTTAGAAAAACTTTGGCATTTATTATTAATTACTTCTTAAATAAAGATTGAATTGTGTTCTATGGAACTGATATAGAGCAAATAAATGGACTCTATTTGTGTCCATTATAAATATGTAGATATATTTACTTCAAATTTATTTTAAATAAAAGCATTTCGCTCAAAGCAATTATATCGCATTCGCTTCTACACAAATAAAATAAAGAGCGATTAACAATGCAGTTGCAAACTGCCAGTGGTGCAACTAGGAGTGTGCAAAAGCTGTAAGTGCGTGAGGATTAAATGGTGAAATGTAAAATTGGAATTTATCAACACCAATTAACTATAGTTGTATCTATAATCGTATCTATAATTTTTAATTAAGGAACTTATGCTAGTTTTATGCTTCGGAGGAAATGTACGTCTATACACACTCTACAGGTTTATTTGAGAGAAGAGAAGAATTCATCGCTCGAGTGCATTTATAATAGTTACGCCACTGGCAACGGACGATTCTGAGATCAGTGGTTCAAGCTCGAGGTAGAGATAAAGTGGAAGGATCGAGTCGGGAATGACGTTATTACGAGTTGTATAGTAATCTCTCTGCATCAGTGATCTGCGTGTCTGCGATCTACGCTTGTTCCGAGCGACGCCTTCGTCCGGGACCGCCGGCGTAATTCGCTGCCGCGAGTCCCATCATGTGTTTCGCCGCCTGAGAACCGCTGTAGCCACGATTGAGACCCAGATCCAATCCTCGTTTGGTACTGCGAACATACCGATTGAATGTTTGTCACACTCTTATTTGAATCGATCATCTTAGAAAGGGCTTTGCTCCGACAAACACGAGTTCGCAAAACTCAAAGCATCACAAAAAAGCATTCGAATAGCACATCCCGACGTATATGTATAATAAGAGCTAGACATCTCCGATTCTATCTTGCTTCTCTTATATCAATTGATTGAAACGAAGTCTATATATGAATGTATGCCGATGTAAAAAA
Source organism: Atta cephalotes (assembly GCF_000143395.1). NCBI lineage: Eukaryota > Metazoa > Arthropoda > Insecta > Hymenoptera > Formicidae > Atta > Atta cephalotes. The sequence goes on from NW_012130089.1 coordinate 3,566,993, forward strand.
GGGCACGTACAATAAAAATTCATTATCGACATTTTTTAAATAAAGCCTTTCCTAAAATAAGTGGTTCCATTTATATTCGATGGAATTAAAGGTAAATAAAAGAGACATTGCGGTACGGAAGAAGTATCGAAGGAAAAATGATATTCTGAATATAGAATTTTCGTTGACAAATCCCAAATTTCCTATATTAAAGCTATAAATGCTTTTTATTGCACCGCAGTTTAATTTGAGATTCAACTTTTGTTAAGTAATTCTAAATGAATTTTTTAATAAGTTTTCTTGAAAATCAATTATCTAAAATATTACTAAAGCAGTAAACAGTCATAGTAAACATAGGTATAATTTTCTAAAAAAATATATACACATATACATCTATAAACAATATATTGAGTTGAACAAAAATTCGTAGCGCTACTTTATTTACATTATGTCTATATGTTTAAAAAAAATTTGGCAATTATATCATTCGATAGAACACAGTTTCAGTTTTAAGTCTCTATTTTTTTTTGGACTACGATACGATGATTTTTAACGAAGTTAAAAGCTAAGTCAAAATGCTTCTTTATTAAATCTGCGATAGCAGTAACAAAAAATAATAATAAACTTAAGGAGGTTCGATTATTACTTTTACAAGTTTTTTTTGGGCACAAAATGGGAAGAAAATTTCCTTTTATTCAGTTAATAGTTTTCTATATGTAAAAATTACTACAGGCAAAAACAGAAATTTAGAAGGCTTAAGCTATGTTCAGCAGACTCAACATATTTTCTACTATTGATATATTTTTCTAGATTAAAAAGATTGGGTGATTTAGAAGAATACATTAACAGCGAGCGCTCACTCAACTGTTAAGTCTGCTGAAACGCAGCTAGCGTTAGAAACTTTTTGTAAGTAAAGACTTTAAGCTTTAAAACTGTTTTTGATAATTAAAGTTTGTTCATTTTTAGTCGCTTGAATTTTGAAGTGTTACGAATTTTTATTTTAACTCAATATTAATAAAATTAACATTCCACATATATTAATTATTAACCTGACAGCATACTTATCTAAAATCATGACATGATAAGATATGATGTTTAAAAGACGTTTTGCGTTTCAAGTTTGGACAGGAACAGTAATATGAATTATGCATAACGTTAAGATATCATTGTATAACATTATCTTACTTTTCCATCTCAGGACGGTTGAAGCGACTAAGACGAGAGAGTATCTCTAGAAACTCGTCTCGGTCTATGTCATCTTGCTGATCCCAATAACTTTCATGGCTGCGTGCGTAGTGTAAAAGAATTGATTGAGGAATTGATCGATTAATCGTGAAAACTGCACACAATAATAAACATCGAATTACACGAGATAAGAAATGGACGTTGAAAATGTAATTTAACCTGGGAAATCGATAAGAATCGCCAAAACTTACGACCTCTATAAAATCTATTTTTCTCTCACGAGAAAGAGACTCTGGAAACTGAAATGAATGATGTGAGAGAGGTAAAAATATAGTTCAAATATAATTCAGGGACGGCGTTAATAGATATGCCTGCAACTCGGAATTATTCTTCGCGATTGTCTAAAACGTCGTTCGACGAGTCATTTCAGTTACCAGGATTCTTTTCAATCGGCTGGCGTATCAAATAGAAACTAGGTTAAACTGTCCGAGCAGATGCAATTCTGCTTCTCGTTCAATATATTCATTTAATTGTAAATAAGCACTCGGGGAAATCTCGATTTGCATTGATTCGAAGTTGAGTATATTTAAAAATTAATTTCGGGCGCCTACTTATTGTTGAATATAACTTGATTAATTATAGCTAAATTAATTATAGCTAAATATTTACTGATAGCGTTCAACCATATAATTCTATAATGTTAAAGTTTTTTATACACTATATATGACTTTTTTTAAAGAGAGAAAATTCGGGTGTTTTATTATATTTGACTCGGCACACACAGGATTTAATAATAATTTTAATAATTTTTAATAATTTTTAATAATTTTTATAATATTCTAATAACTTTTGTCTCTCTTGTCTTCCCGATTTATCAAAGATAGAAAGAGTTACGTTATCTACCGCGGTATTGCATCGGCTGTGAGACTCGAAACTGCGACGACGACTACGAACATCAGTAGCGTGCACAAAGCAGTCATCTTGGGCTGCATCTAAAACAAATTAATCATATAATTATATTATAATAACTGAATGTACATTTATAAATCAAGAGATAGTAAATCATAAATAAGATCAGAATGGGAGTCAGGTATACGCGATTTTTTATAGTTAAAACAATCTAGACACTCCACATAATAAGATGGGAATCATAATATGCTTTTATATAAGTAGGAATGTAAATATTCAGATCTCGTCTGGAGACCTGAATTCCTGCATTATATAATAGTGCTTGGCATCTCAGGTGGTCACATTAAATGTTAAATTCGGCAGTAAATGAGATTAAGATGCGCGAATATAAAGCGACGTATTCGCATGCATTCCTTTTGTAATACGTAATTCTGCGATATTCCTCGTTCCATTGTTCTACTTGGTTTACTATCTTCACCATCGTTTAATGGAAAATATGGCAATGTCAATATATGCTTTATCATGCGCGTCTGCTTAAAGACCAGCAAATCCTAGTAGAGAAATGTTCCTGATTGCGAACAACTCTACTACTGCAATTTCGGACTAACTGTCTTGAAACATTCGCGAGATTTCATTTTCGTGGGATTCTGATTTAAAGCAAAATTTAACTCAAGTATGAAACTTGTTTAAATACGCAACAATAATTGTGACGGTAGCTAAAAAAAAAGTACTTAAGTATTGTACGAATAAAATACTGTTTTCGAGAAAAACACATTTGAAGTTTTCATTCAAAACCGTAATTTTATCAGCAATTGATAGAATAGCAGGAATTGTATTGTACAATATTTTTAAATATTCTGCTAAGGATAGAATTGGAAACAAGTAAGAGAGAAAATAAATGAGGAAGATATAAAAAGAACAATTTTGTTAAAGTATAATATCTGAAAATTTAGTTACAATGACCTGAAAAATTTTTAATTGAAAATGAACGAACCAAAAAATTCTGATTGTTCATTTTCAATTAAAATTCCAATTAATGCAATCAGCTTTCTTTCCTATCAGTGTAGAATGTTGAAACGTTTATCAACATTATTCATTATGCTTAAATATCCTACACAATGATTTTAATAATCCAATAAAATTATTTTTAGAGCTGTATCTAGCAAAATTTTTAAATAATAATACTTCGGCAAAATTATTCTAGGATTGTCACAAAATTTAAAAAGAAGAGAAATATTAGGAAATATTAGGAAAATTGAAAACAATCAGGGAAAAGTCAAGGAATTTTGCAAAAATTATTTCTGAAAAATTAAAATTCTAGGCTTTAAAGAAGTTTAATATACGTATATATCATATCTCTATTCTCTAAATTTGAATCAGGATATGGTGAATGGATAGTCATTAATTACCCAATGGCATACTTGGCACTGATAATCAGTGAAGTTCAACTAAAAGAAGGAAGAAGTTTGAGTACTATATAACTAAAATACTGATATTTTCACGTTAATTTCAATTTTCCATTCATTCAATTTAAACACTAAAACAAGGTTAGTTAGATCACATAATAAGATTAGCTAAGTTAGGGATCTCACATTCACTGATTACCAGTGGCATACTTGGCACTGATATCAGTGATTACCCAGACATTCAGCTTTAGAGAGTAGTTTTGAATATTATCAACTTAACAATTAAATGTAAGCAGTACTCAACAATATTAATATTTAGAATGTTATGTTAAATTACTTCCAACAAAATATTTTATGGTTTCTAAATTAGAAAGTATAAAAAAATTCAAAGCATCAGAGAAAAGTTATGGAATTTTAGAATAAGGAATTTGTGACATTCTGTATTCTTTCCATGTAGAAAAATTTTAAATATTTTATCAAAGTGTTTGTGTTTGCTACTAAGTTTTATTTTGTTAGTTATTTTAAAATTCTTTTATAAATATACAACGTGACTTTGCTGATCTCATATCGTCAAATATAAACTGTAAAGTTAAGAAAAGATTGTCACAAGAAAGATAGTGTCTACTGAAAAGATGGAAATTCGCTCATATATTTTCGAACGTAAAATTCTCAGAAATTTTCTCAAAACATTGTACTCTTATCGAATCGCAATAAATACGATAAGTGATCGTTCGTTAAATGATCGTTGATTTACCTATATTTATCATAGTTAACCAATGCGAATATTGTTTCAAAACCACCGTGGGTGGTCCGTATCTTTTCAAGTATCTTTCAAGGAGCGGAAAGTTCGTTGTTAAATGAAACGCCAAGTAAAGGAGATGAGAGATTGTAGGAGTAGTTGAAGAAAGATGAAACAATGGTCCCTCTAGAATATGGAGAAAAGTTGGCGTATTCTCGGCTAACAAACTATTCAACTCGCGACCCAGGAAGAACATCCTGTCACTCGACAATAATGTATATGGGATAGAGGTAGCTTTCTCGTTCTGCAAAGTTAGTAGCGTATTCATATAAGTAGTGGAGGATATAATTTAGAACTATCATAAGTATAATGACCTTTAGCCCAATGATGAATGTCTATAACACTAGGTTTACAAAAAATATTTTTTAATTACTTTGAACTAGACAAGGTGTTGCTTATAGATTTTTGGATAAAAGCGATGCTGCAAGTTAAATTTTACTAGCACTTAGATTTCCGAAGTAATTGAGATTTAATGCGTTAAAATGATTTTTTTACGTTATTTGACATTTTTTTGTAAAAAGGATTGTTATCTTTTAATTCAGAAGTCATATATTGTTCCCCTATAAAATTTTTTTTTAATTTCAATATCTTACTGTTCAGTCATGAAAGATGTTCTGTTATGAAGGATTCATATACAGACTTTTTCTAAGATAATAAAGTTTTCCGCTTATTATTAGAAATCATTATACTTATAATTTCTAATGTGACTATTACACAGCGTAATTTATTATTATAGATAATTACACATTATAGATGTTAAATGTATATGTACACACACAATGTTTCATTTTAATTACCTATCTCTAATATCTAAAAAAACGCATTTAACAAAAAGTTGCACGATCAGTTTCTGTGTATTGATAGCAACGAATTAAAAATTGTATATGACATCATAAACGGAAAATTTGTTATCTTAAAAAACCCTGCATTTAAATACGGCCATCCATATATCCATAAAAAGTAAGATACTGAAATAAAAGAAAATGTATTTTCTAAGGAATGAACAAAATACATTCATGATTTTTAATCGAAATTTCAAAATAATGGTTATCTTCTTTACAAAAAATATCAAATATTGTTAAAAAAGTTATTTTTGGAAATTAAATTTGAATTATAGAAAACCTAATGTGTTGGAACTTGCGATATCATTTTTAGTATTCAAGAATCCACAAGAAACAGCTTCGAAATAATTTTTTACTATATAACCTATGTAGTGTAATTTCACACTGCTGCATTAATGATACCATCGTAACATGCATTAATGAGAATCTTAAGTGAGATAATTACGATGGAATTAAGAAAAAAGATAACAACTTAACTGAATCATTATTTTTAATTTTCAGACTAAGTAATATTGATGTAACAGATTTGCGCAATGTCTTTCAAACAGAATAACATTTAGAACTCAAGCTGTAGTCGAAGTTCTCATTTTATTTTCTTTTTATTCTCTTTATGTCTACGAATTTCGCAGCACTTTTTTTTCTCTTTCTTTTTGACGTTTATTCAATCAGCATTTTATTGCGGTATAACTACAACTCGCTTTGAATAGTACCTTGTAGGTAGATAATTGGATACGCGATTCGCAGTAATTGATGACCATAGATTGATATTCCATATCCGTGTATTTATTTTCGTCTGTGAAAGACGATGCGTTTATACTTTGTGTTGTAGAACGTTATTTCTCTTTCACGGCATAAATATGAGAATTTTTATATTAAACATACAATTATGTGCGAAAATCACACTGTTTCGTTATTATTTGGTACAAAGTGTTTATTAAAAATTTGTTGAATGATCGTATTTTTTTTAAATTCCTTTTTTTACAAATTACACGTACACACATATATATATATGTACATGAGAACAGTACTCTTTTTAATTTGCATTATGATCGAAATTTTAAAAGCACTGTTCTTGTTAATTAGCATTATAACTGAAATTTTAAAAGCAGCTCTTGTTAATTTACATGATGATCCAAAAATGAAATGAATCTCCATATTTTTCAAGTTACAGTTTTCCAAGACATTTCTTTGCTCGTAATGTCCACTAAAAAAAATGGATCGTTTCCGTGCTATAATTCCATAACATTGAAGGCAAACAGAAAACAGAAAGACGCACTGCACAGAGTTAACGTTCCGAGAACGCTTAAAGTTCGCGTTTAATTTTCCCCGGTTGCCATTAATGCGGATTAGATGACTCTGGCGCCGTCGCTTTACTATACTATACTTCGAGAGAAGCCACGAGCCATAAATCTACGCAATCTTTCATCGAATTTATCGTCCCCCATACTTAGCGCAACCGTGCGCCAAACGAGGTGGGCGATATAAATCAAATCACATCTAAAAAGAAAAGCAATGCACAACACAAGAGTATGTTAAGTATACCACGCGGTTAACATCGTCAGTTCCCGACATAAAAATTATTTTTCTTGAAAACACGTTCCCGATAATTGTCCCCGGTAGTGCCGTCGTAACCGCGGTGAATCTAATAATGCGATAATGGAATTTCGATCCAGAAACTTTACTTGTGTTGATCGTTCAGTCTTGCGATCCCGACGTATTTTTTTCTACCTGCGCGTCCTTAAGTGCTCTAATTTTCGTCCGTCTATGAAATGAAGTGGTTTCACTTTGTCAAAAAAGTATTTGCTTACTATTAGGAATAAATCGAATTGATCTTATGATGTATACAAATATCATAAAATTATTCAGCCACAAGAAAATGTCTTCTGATTTTTGAAAAAAAATTATCGATAAAAAAATTAAATTAAAAAAAATATTTGAATAATTCTAAATATTTATTAAGCGTAAACATATATTTATTTGATACAAGAACTATTAATTTGACTTAATTATCATTTTTTATTTTGAATAAATAGTTATATACTGAAAGTAAATATTTAATTAGTACTAAAAATATATATATTAAGATTTAATAAACTTTTTTCAATTTCTTGATAAAAATTCAGTCATTCTTTTTATATTTTTTCTCCTTATCGATTTTTTTCTTTATATATAATGCCTTTATGTATAATATGCTCAGTTGCGTTAAAATTGAAAACGGTAGTCTTATCGCAATACAGAAGACAGGAGAAATATTATTTCTGATGGTAACAAGATGATAACAGATTTCGATTCCATGATATGCGCAATTACCGTAATTCAGTCGTCTAACCTTTTAATTTGTTGCTTCCATTTTGTTATTAAATATTCATTCTTCCATAGTGGAAATATATTCCACAATAGCATGAATGAATTATATACATTAAACGCAATAACAGTATTATTCATTTCCTAGATCGATTCAATCGCGGTTTAGTTTCCGAATAATGTCGTCAATATTAGTGGTTAATAAACGATTCTCTCTTTAGTACTCGTATAATAATGCGTGATATCATGGCGAATGATAAAATCAACGCACGCATGATGATAAAGACCATGCATGATTAAATTCGAATGAACATCGATCGCTTATCCGAAACGCTATTCCGAGCTATATAGAAATCGAACGGTTTCAGCCTGTGAAAAAACGCGTAGCCATTTCTTGTATGATTAGTACATATATGATTAGGAATCTTGTATGATTAGTTTAATTACACTAAGAAAAAAATATATATCCTAAATTTCAATAAATATTTATTTGAATAGTATCAACTAAATATTTATTATATATATAAGCATAAAATATATTTATTTGGTACATTAAAAAACATTAATTAATTTGATTTAACAATTACTTCTTTTTATTAAGTAAATATTTATTTATTGTAAGTGAATGTTTAGTTGGTAGTATTCAAATAAATATTTATTTAAATTTGGACTATTTTTTTTCTCAGTGTATAAATAGAATAAAATTTTTTATAATTCACATTTTTATCTTTTATTGTCTAAATAATTTCGTGTCTGCAAATTAAATTATAATATTTTATAATATTATTTTATATCATATTTTTAGATTTTTCGGAATTATATGTAAATTATATATTTCTATTTACTATAATATATATTCTATTTACTATAAAACTTCATTTATTTATAACTTTTAATAGTATACAAGATATGTAATTGTTATTTATTATAATTTCTTTAAATATTTTTAGATATTATAAAATATAAAATATAAATATAGAAAAAAAGGATAAAATTTAATCGCTTATCATTATTTATGAAACCTATGAAATTTCTTTTGTATTATTCACTTAATGTCACTTCTATTTGATTTAAGGCTAAGACTACGGAAAAACTCGTGGGGGTATTAGCAACTTCGCGAGATGGAAACTTTTGTCGATGTGCGTGACAGTTACTCTTTTTCATAAAATGTTTCCATACGCGTGATAAAGTGGCAACTAATGCAACCGAGACCGATTCTGCAATACATTGTTCGTTGTTGCAACTTTGTTGACATTGTAGATACATTTAAATGCATTCTGTAGTTATCGCGACGATATATTGTATACGCGGTGCATTTACCCTATTGGAATAGAAAATAAACATAAACGCGATTTATAAGACAATGGAATGACGTAAAACATGAAAGCCTGTCGTCATCGGCGGACATGGTTAATCTCGCAAAAATTGAGCTGTAAGAACATTAACATGAGCCAATACGATTTCTGTTTGATCAGCTTGGTCAAAGAATAATATTTTAACACGTTCTCCGAGATAATTTATTTTTACATAGAATATTTTGGGATAATTGCTTTTCTTCTTGTTTACATGTAAAACATATGAGTCTTATAGAAATTTCGTGCTTTTATTATTTTTATATGCTTTTTTTCGCAATAAGTTCTTTACAAGTTTTAAGATACCAATAACATCAAATCAATGATCTTTTAATTTTTGAGATTATTATTTCTGTTTGATTGTGTTGTAAGTCCGAAATAATTAGCATGATTATTTCTGAGGTAAAATTTATTTAAATACTTAGCCTATACCTAGATGTATTATTCCAACATTTAACTTTAGTAGTAATAGGTGCTTCTCATATTGATTCATTCATATAAGCAGTTTTGTTTTTAATCTTAATATTGTGAAATAAATATACATGTTAAATGAAATAAATATACATGTAAAAAGTTAACCGAAACATGTATACAAATTAATAATTAAATATGATAGATACAGTTTAATAATATCGAAATTTATCGCGCACATACAGCGCTAATTCTTAATAGTCAAATTTATTATAATTATATTGTGAAATAATTTGCAATTTCAATAAAACATAAATAGTTATTTGAAATAATAAAAAATGATTTTAATGTCCTTTACTTATAAGTCTGTCCTTTACTTACTCTCACATTTCTCACAATCAGAAAAGAAAAATGAAATATCAGGAAATTCTGTCACTACGAACAAACATAATAATTCCCAGAGTAAGGAGAATAGGTAGATTTCGAGCAGATATATGGTTTAGTCAGTGATAAGCTCAATTGACAAATTGATTCAGGCTGGCCATGCTTTCCACATATAGAAAACAATTCGCAGAAATTGAATTATTACATCCTGTTTCGTATTAATATTTTATAATATTTCATATTAATACTACAATTTGTATTAATACTTCATATCATAAAAATAATTATTACGTAGCAATATAATTTAATACGAAGCTAAATATAAATTGACCTAATGAACCAATTGGACTGGTTGTTAATAAGTAATTGACTAATACATAGCAAAACATATTATGCATTTCTGTGTATTTGTCAAAATTTCGATAATTTGCGCAAAATTAATTTCGTTGTATTTTAAAGATTTAAGCCAGTCGAGTCCAACAAATGTACAAATTTACGATCTAATAAAATTATAATTATATTAATTTGCGAGTTGTTATTGTCGATTGTTACCATATTGATCTCCTTTGTGTATGAGAAATTCAGCAGCAACAGCTGGGTAACGAATTCCATTAGCATAAACCGCTCTCACGGAACAGCGATGAATGAATAACATACGATACTTTAATACATTCTTTGTAACGACGATCAATCGATTTAAAGTTAATTTATATAAAAACAGACAATTTTTAAGTACATAAATTTTCTTAAAATTGACTTTAGATTCTATTATTAGATTCTATTATTAGATTCTATTATTAGAACACTTGGATTAAAGTCAAAATTTTACGATTTTCTGTACGCGAATATCTGCGTTATCGCGATAAATAAATGATACATTGTGTCACGTACGTCATATTGAGAAAATTAAATTCCCGACGCAAGTATATCGCGGTTATAAGAATGGACGTGAGACCAGATGAGATGAATCTGCCTTTCTGGAGGCTCCTTCAATAACGAGTTTATCACAATTTTACGAGCGACTAGATAGTCAATACACGACCATGCGAACGGCAATGCATGATTGCTCTTATGAGAATATTTGCCCGAGACGTCGGAGACGTCATCTCGTGCGACTAGAAAAAAAAATGAGAGAAGCATTTTCTAACGATATCTCATTCCGGTCGCATCTCCAGCTTATCTCGATTTTATGGGATTATCATCGTTGATGAAGTCTTGACTGTGATATATATTCGTATTTTTTCCTTGACGCTAACACGCGGAATTTAGATACGTAGGATTTGCGGAGTTATCCGGATTTTCGAGGGAACGTGAACTGTTTAAAAATTTATATCACGCAACATGAGCTTAAGTTTGAGAGGTACACATGTTCCTCTTTGAAATTGACGCTCCTAAACCGTGATTAGAATTTAGCGGATTTACTCGACGCTCCGTGAAGTTCAACATATTACACGATTGCGTTTCGAATGCGTGATATTGAGAATTTATTGCCGGGTTGCAACCCTAACGTTTTAATAATAAAAACTTTCGAACATATGTGTACTACGATTTCATGTGTCTATATGGTTATATTTATGATCTATGAAATTGAAACAGCTAGCGGTAGCAATTTTCATAAATAATAGATTAACTTTTCCAAAAATAAAACTACCATCTGAATTAATAAATATCAATATAGAGTGAAAGAGTTATTTCATCTAGAGCGATGTAGAGATATCATTTTTATTGCTTTCACTCTTTTCTCATGTGAAACAAGAAAGAACTTCCTGAGTCATCTCGATAAAGACATTCATTATGCAAGAAATGTTCCAAAGATATGTTCTATATTCTAGTATATATCCCGGATGTGAATCACCATTTCTATTTAGTATTATATCCTTCATTCAAGTTAATGACCATTTTTAATATTTAAACTGTGCAATAAAGTTAGACTTGTTTCTAGTCCATCGGAATTTAATCGTGAAGCAATTTATATTACAATTAAAATTAATTAGTCTTCATAAATCAAGATTCAAATTATAAATAATATAACAAAATTGAAATGTCAAGTTTTTAAAAAAATTCAAATTATATAAAATATTAAACTTTTTAAATTTTTTACTTGAAATGTGGATAAAAATAACTCTTTCTGTCAAGCTGGAGACAAATTATTCGATTCTAATCTTCGCTTAGAACATTCAATGCTTCAAGTTCTTCTTGAAAGTTTGCCAGACTTTAATGGAAAATTGAATGAAATAATTGAGTAAAATTGTAGTTGTAATTAAGAACTGTATTATGTTTATCCCTTCCATTTTTTTATTCTTAAAGGGTACAAAGGTATAGATATACCGATTACAATCGAGATTACAAAGTAGAGTTTATCTGTGTCATGCTAACAATAAAATGCTATCTCAAATTTAATTCTCGATATAGTTCTGACAAAAAAATGACATTTTGGAATTTCATAATTCGGATATTTGACTTCTCATCGTTATGATATCCACACGGAAGTAACTTTCTGTTCGATAATTTACACGACGGTGAATCCTAAGAATGCTTGACTTCGTGCTCCACTTAAAGAGATAAACTTAAGAAATACTTGAAGATTCAGTGCACGTCTGACAACCAAGCACTGTTTTTCCTCTTTAGAACCGCAAATATTATTTCAAAAAATTTACGTAGCTAACTCAAGATCTCTTTTTGATCTTTTCGATGTATATCTCGTTATTTTCAATCTTTTATAATATTTGCATTTGCATTAGAAGGATATTATTTTGAGCAATAGTTAAAATAATATACGAGAGAGTACTAAGCAAAAATAATAATATTCCGTTATGTAAAAACAAAGAGATTAAGGGATAATTATATAAAGAATATAATATACTATTTTATACATTGAATATTTCAAAAAAAAGAGAGAAGAAAAGGTGCATGTAGTGACAAAATTTTCCGAACAGTTATGAGATTAAAAAAGATACACTTGTTAACATGGGACTGTAATGCATTTCATGCATGCGTATATGGCAACAAAATTCCACAACGTGGTGGAATTTCGACAATCTTTCGCTTTGCTAGTGCTGAGAGTGAAGGTGCCTTTGTTTCAGAAAAGTCCCTTTTCCTGTCACTCGCCATTGCTGCCATTGTTATCGTGGTTGTCTATCCGTGGTTTAGGTCCCTTTGAGAATTTTGCATGGCGCGAACGATGAGCAAGTCCGATGGATGATGGATTCGTTATAAAATTTTGCTGTATGCGCGAATTCAATAAAAAATCATATCAAAGCGAAAAAGAATCTTTTCAGACATTTTTCGACATTTTATTTAAAATGTAACAGTAAAAACATAAACGTTGTTAAATTTGTTAAATTGAACGAGATAGGTTTTTGGACTCTTTTAATTGGTCTCTTTCGAATATTGTATTTTATCTTAAAATAGTATAGGATTACAGTCAATTTTTAATTAGACATAAAATAACTCCGTAAATATTAATGGAGAACGATATCAGCAAAATGGATACATGGCTTATTGATAGTAGAACTTTCATCGCATATATCCTTCTTAAAATGATGTATCGTTTCGTTGACATTTATATATTAGTTTATGCATGATACTTGATTGAAATTCGCTGTGAGAATATCATCATGCATTAAATTGATTCATCGAAGATTAAATTGATTCATCTCTTTCATAAATTTAATTCAAAAAAAGTTTCGACAGCTGAAACAGTCCTCCTTTTTTAATGATGACAATTTTAAGAGATTGATGTAAGAATTATATCGTTTCAATATTCATGACAGGATAATTATCAGTGCTGAGTTATAAAAAAAAATCACATGTTTTTAATTGTAATCAAATCGATAAATTATCAAAATACTAATAAGATATATTTTTTTAAATAGTTAATTAAATATGAATTTTTAATTATTTCTGTCACGTATAAAATAAATTTCGCTATATAATAGAAATGATAACGCTAAAGGTTGCATGAGAAAATTACTATTCTCGCTGTAATCTTGTGATGATCTAATTTTAAGCGCTCAAGGGATATGGCAGGGTGAATACACATACGACGTACATAGCTGTTGTGTAGATAAAGCTGAGTGTAGTGTCCATATTTTGTGATACATAGTTTTATGGATTTTAATATATTGGGTCGTCCGGAAAGTTCGTGTCGCAAAAGATTTAAATTTAATAAATGAAATTAAAAATTTAAATCTTCTGCGTTTCAATTTCCTTCAAATCGGCACGAACTTTCTGGACGACCCAATATAATAATAAAATTTCGAGCTTGGATTTACCCCTTGGATCAAATTCACCGGACCTGGCACCTGTTGGCACTTTGTTAGACGTACTATCGACTTTTTAAGTAAACACAGAGTTGGTAGTCGGATCTACATTTGAAAATTAAAAAATGAACAAAATGCAAAAAATGATACATTTGATGTAGAATTGTTTTCGACATTTTATTTATCATAGTTATACTTTATATTTTTATTTTATATTACAGAGTTAAGTAAAGAACAATTTCTCAAAAATTAAACGTTAAATGTATTATCTTACTTTATAAATTTCATATCATTTCTTCATTTCAAATGACACAACTAAAAAACTTAAATTAATTTTTTTGTTTAGAAAAGGAGAAAAATTATTTTTCAACTTTCATTTAATAAGAAAGTTATCGATTAATCAAATAATATCGGTATCATTAATATGATTAAACGTTATTTTTGTCATTTTCATTTCACAATCCTTAAAATCCATTGTTTTTTAATTACAATGATTTCGACAATTTTTATAAAATTAAGTTTAGATATTTAATAAGATAATGTTTACATAACTCATTCATGGTATAACTCATGGTATATCATATATTTTTGTAGGTGTATCACTTTTAAAGTAAAGGAACGATATATCCGCATCATATTTTTAATATAATACATGTATGTGAGATGATGCACAGAGATTACATGAAAAATTCTATTGAAATCTTCTCAAGAGATGTGTAATAAAACTGAATTATTCGCTGCCTTTGTCTAAGACAATATTGCTGCATATAGCTTATTAGAAGATATTTTTCATGTTTATCGTGTTTACATATCTTCACATTTTGTAATTTTTAATTAATTAAACTGGAATTAAACACATCGCAATTTATGAAATGGTTGACAGTGTCACGGAATACAGTTTCTGCATATTCAATCGTACTTAATTATCCAATTTCCTGACCACATCGTAACTACGGTAACACGCAATTTCAAACACTTCCGTAATAATTATCATCAGTTGCGGATTATTATTTTATTTTAGCACCGATAAACAAAGATTTATCTGGAGTTGTTTATTATATTCGAAAAACGCCCTTTTATTTAAAAAAACAATCGCTTTTCAATGAAAGATTATTTGTATGTTAATTTTAAAATAAATTTGTATATGTCGATAATTAAATAGGTTAAATTTTTGTATTTTAATAACGAAATAACTCACTTATATTTATTAAAGTAATTTTTGTTGAAACGTTATTTTATTAATTATCGACGTTTGTTATTTTATTGTTTGTGAAAATAAAAGTGTAATCATTGAATTTCTCGGGTATATTTATCTTCGTAGAAATAAACTAGACGCGCCTGTCTCGTCGTTTTTCACGATACGCGTAAGCCTCAGCTCTTACTACTCCAACCTCTATTATTAAGAGGCTGCCGTATCTTTTCGATCAAGAAGACAAACTAGGCTCCATGTTTACTTTATGGAAACAATGTCTCGATGTGTTTTTCTTGGGAAAGCAGCATTTCGATAGTTTCGACTCTCATGTTCGTCCCAAAAATTCTAGTCATATTTTGATATTTCCTGGCATGTTATACTGAAAAGTCTTGTTATATTAGAATTCTTATTGAAAAATTGAATTCTTATTGAACAAATCAGAATTTTCTAGTTAAGTCTGTCATAATACTATTACAATTTTAAATTTAAATTAATTTTAAATGTTATCTTACATCTACTATAACTCTAGTTGAAATGATCAGAATTTTCTGGTTCGTCCATTTTCTAGAAATTTTTTTCAGTGAAGTTATTCATTTTATGATTAATCTCATTTTACTTTCTAAAACGTGATGACTACGGAATATAAATTTTTTCATTACCCGCACTGAAAAATTTAAGATTTTAACTCGAAAATTAGTTGCGGAGATAAACATGAAGATATTTAATTAAAAAAATTTACGTTGAAGAGAAATTACATTTAGAATAAAATATCTGTAAACAAAGGACGAATGAATCTTGAACTTTGATACACGATAGATTACAGAAAGAATCCGCCATCGTTAAATCGGTTATGTATTCTTAGTCGATACTCGTATTAATCGTGCTAGTATTAAAAACTACTTCTTTTCTATTGTAATTCCTACAATTAGCAATAATAATGACCGAATTTATCTATAAATCAATGATACTCCGCGCCAGGTGGTTTGCGCTCCAAATTTAGTTTTCTTTCTCCGGAGAAGAGTTTTTTTTCGTTTCAATAAAGTCACTTTACCTGCGTTTGACTAAAAAAATGATTAAAGAGATCGGCTTTATGTAGATTCAAGAAAAATTATACGAGGAAGAATAGAAATTGCGCTACTTTTCTGAAAATTTAATTATTATTAGACGAACTTAAAAGTGATATCTATATATTTCTAAAAATTGTTATAATTGATTATTATATTTTGTCGTATTCTACTTTATCTATTTTATTAATAAATTAATTTTATTATATTTCTCTGTATCCTTTAGAATCAAATAAAAATGTTCAAATAAAAATTCAGCCATAAAGAAAAAAAACATTAATTGTTAATCCAAATTGAATTCGAAACAAATATATTGCCATTGAATTTTTTTGATTACACACAATTCGTTAACAATATTTTCCCAAAGTGTCTCGTATAAAGTTCAATCTGTAATATTGCTCGGAAAAACGCGATATGGAAAATTAAACGTGTTTTGTAAATCACTGACACTTCACGTCGTTCATTCTACTCACACGAATGCATTTAAAATTGTATAAATTCTGAAACGAATATGAAATATACATCCTTTTCCTGCGCGTATATGCGCGAACACCGAGAATAAATACTTTAAACAGTTTACCAGGAGAGAATATATCGCACACACTCGTCGAGATATATCCTCTCGCGGCTTTCATATCGTTGAGCGTGAAAGTTAAAACGTGTTCAGATTACAGGTAGAACTCGCTACCATCAAGGGTCCATTCATACAAAACTCACGAACGTATCGTCACAAAATGACATTGCTAACTACGTCCCGTCGAACGTTTTGTGTGCAGAGTGCAATTTGCTTTCCGTCAGGTTATACAAATGCCGCTATTCCAAAAAGAGCGTTATCTCGTTTAAACCTAGAAATAGAAATGACTAATGCACTTTATGTCGTTGTGTAATTCGTTAATCATAGGCATGTAGTAGTAACAAAATTAACTTGAAGATCAAATTTCATTTACTATTTCTATTCTATAGGTCACTTGCTTTTTTTCTCTTATTGCTATTTTACAAAATTTCCCATAGTTAAAATATTCTATAATTTATATTTTTAATAAGCTTTCTCAAGCGATAATTTTTTAATAATGTCAGAGAGACGTTTTATTCGTATAATTTTATTTTATTCCAAAGCTCTTTTTGTCTCTTTCTCTTTCTCTCTTTAAAGCAGAGTTGTAATTATTAAAACAGCATTATTATTGAAGCTGCAAATTATTAGAAACGTAAGAAAGAATTTTTGTTAAGAAATACATTTCAAATGATTTTATTCGTTGAAAATAATTAATTGCGACTATCTCTTGCATTTCCCGCTTGTTAGTTAAATGACAGAAAAAGTGCGCTCAGACAACATTAGTTTTTTACCGCTAATTCTGGAGCCAATCCTTTCGTCCAACAATTTCCTGTCGATATGACGTGGCGCCATACTCCGAACGCGCCATTCACCATCGTCGTTAATCGTTTTGTAAATACGCGAACACTAAAGTTTCTATCTAAAGTCAATCGTAAAATATTTACTTACATTGCCGCACGCAAACCATTGTGCGTAAATATTTGATTATCAATTTATAATAGCTACCGCAACAAAATTCAGCCTTTTCACTTCGTCTTCCCGATGGGATACTCAACACATTTCTTTCAAATGTACCTTTCCCTTTTTTAAATTTAATCAAGTCATAAAACATGTCTCGATTTACATAGGAAATATTAAAAATTGTAACATTTATTAATAATATTATAAATTAATAAATTGCGCGTATATTTCATTCTCTCAATATATTTTCAAGAGAATTATTTGTTCAATTTAATTGGAAATTAATGGATTTAAATAATACAAGTATTATAAAGTTCAGAAATGTATATTTAAAAATAATAAAATTTTAGTCATTGTTTATGATTCATTTCAAATCTAAAAGTGTTATTAACAAATTTTTCTTTCGAATATATATATATGTAGCTGCAGAAAATTTCATGAAAAATTTAGATATTTTCCAACAAATAAAAGATTAGAAATGTTAATTAAATTAAAAATATAAAATAACACACAGAATATTTAATATGAATTAAAATGTGAAATCGGTTAACAGTTAAATGATTCGCATCGAAGCTTTTAGAACGCACAATTTCACAATTTTTCTTTCTTTCTTTCTTTTATCTTCACATTGATGAAACTGGCTTTGCAATTTGCGGAAGGATCCTTAAGTGCTTTTCGTGTTACTACAAACTTATAAAAGTTTTGGACGAAAACGCATAAAATTGCGTGCCAACCAAACGGCTTTTACCGTCTTTATCGTCTGTAAAAATAGGGGCTGTTGTGTGAATTCGTTTTGCTTTTGTAAAATTGGATAACAAATGTAATTCTATGTGAATAAAATAGAAGAACGAATCAATAAGTATTATAATTAACGAATCAATAAGTATTACAATTAATATAATTTAAGAGAAAAAACAAATCCTATATAGTTGAAGCGGATCTTGATGCTTAATAATACTCAACTTTTTTAATACATTTTTCATTTCTATAAATTGTACTATAAACTAATTTGATTTGTCGAATTTGAAACGTAATCGTAAAGTCGAAATAATAATATCACATATTAAATTTAATGATACACTAAAAGAAAAGATTGGTTGCTATAACAATTTAGATAGTAAAATATAGCATTTTTATATGGCTGCAGCAATAAGTTTTTGGTTGTAGCAGCAAATTTTTAGTAAATATTTATTTATAGTTAAATATTTATTAGTACATATCTCAAAACTGTATATATTATTGAAATTGTATATAATTAAAATTAAATATTATTAAAATCTTCGCACCAAATATAAAATTCTTTCTTTTATTTGACAAATTTATAAATTACTTTGTTTTTCAAATGATTTTCTGAATTATTTGGTAAACTGCTTATTAAGAAACTTTTCAGTGATGCTAATTTTTAAGCTAATAATTACGTGCAATTCAAACGATTGATTAATTGGCCTATTAATCAATCGTGCAATTGAGGAAATTATGAGGATACGCATTGCAGGGTAATCTCACCGTGCGTATAATTCCGCGCCCGTTCGTGATAATGTCCGGGGGCTGTAATTAGATATCAATCGATTGCAAATTATCATAATGCGTTCGCGGCGGTTTTGTGTTTTGTATCGAACGCATTGAACTTTTTTTTCGCTTGCTGACAATAGCATTACGGAATCACGATTGGTTATTGCGGTGCATGTGCCTCATTAGGTGCTTTATCTGTCAACAATTAATCCTTTTGTTGTTACAAGTACTGTACGTACGTCATATGCCCTCTCGACCATGATCATGTTCGAGCATACAATAAACATTGATAATGAGCATTTTATGATGAAAATCCATCCAGGTCGAATTTTATGCATTAACGCAAGATGCTTTAATATATCCTCATAATATATCAATTTCGCGGCAAAAATTTTTCTCATGAATTTGAAATCGCTTTTTTCTTTAAAAAATTTCGAGAAAGATCTTATAAACTTATAAAGTCATATAAATTGTCTCATATTTTGCATTAAATGATAATAAAATTTCTCAATGATAAAGTTTCATATTTTACGTCTCTTCGACGGAGAGAAAATCCATTTAATTTTTAAAAATAAACAACGAATTTTCGTTATTTAATTCTATCATAATCGGTAAAAATTTTTTGGATGAATGGATTTGATGCGATATTCAGTTTGATTAAAATGAAGTCTTTTCCCTGCATCTTGTGTTTTTCCTTTCATCTTTTTGACAAGAGGTTTTAAACAAACGCAATTCGTTAAACTTCGGAAGAATTTACGTAATCGAGTTTGCGAAATTCTGTGCGAATTCTGCGATGTTTGTTCAACCTAAATAATTTCTTTATGATGAAATTATTTGTCTTGCCTCTTGTTCATTGTTAAATATTATCCAGAAAATATTCTTATTTTCACGTGTCAAAAGCAATCAGTAGATTTTTTTTCTCATTTCCAAGTATATTTTTTTACATGTCATAAAAGATTTGTTATCTCTAATAAAACAAACGTAATAATCCCTCAAAAACTAAATAACGAAATGTATTTTTTAAATATGTATTTATGTTTAATATGACAATTTAATTATTTGTAAAATATTCCGTTATTTTATTTTAAATTTCTATAAAATTTTATTTAAGTCCTGAATTTTTTTAGAAAATTAGTTTCAATCAATTTCTTAAAGTTTTAGTTCCAATTTCATAATTATAGTAGTAATATAGTTACGAATTATCCTGTTCATACTAGAGATATACGAGAATTATACGAGAGGTTCTGCAAATATTCACATTAACTTCTATGAGTTGGCAAAATGCATGGAAAATTATTACTGTTAAACGTAATTTTTCTATAAAATGTTATCCAAGTCCTGAATTTTTCAGAAAATTTGTTTCAATCAATTCCTTTCTCCACATGAATAAAGTCGATTTAGTTCTAATTTTAAAAATATAATCGTGAATTATCTTGTTTATGTTAGAGAATATACGAGAATTACGAGGGGTTCTCCAAATATCCGCAATAACTTCTACTGACAAACTGCGGGAAGTTATTACTGTTCATCGTAACATGAGAGTCATGGAGTCTTACTACTGTCTGTGGCAATGCGGGGTCTTACTACTGGGAGACACAGTGCTAGAATTTACTACTGGATAATCATACAAGCGCGAAGTTACTTCTGTAACTGTAAGGGTTATGCGTGCAATTTGTCATCCGATTTGAAAGA
Source organism: Atta cephalotes (assembly GCF_000143395.1). Taxonomy (NCBI): domain Eukaryota; kingdom Metazoa; phylum Arthropoda; class Insecta; order Hymenoptera; family Formicidae; genus Atta; species Atta cephalotes. The sequence goes on from NW_012130089.1 coordinate 3,587,799, forward strand.
TTGCTTTTGCTACCTTTGCGTTGCTGCGGCAAACTTTAAGTATCTTTGTAACTAAGAAGTCTTTAAAACAAACTTGAGACAAAGATGATATTTTGATATCTATTTTCCCTCTATTTTATAAAAAATAAATTGAAGATATTATATTTTATCCAGATTCGAATCCTGGCTGAGATAATATTTTTCGTAATAAATTAAATTATTCTTTATTATTTATTTCGTAAAATTGAATCATTTACTGTTCTTAAAATACTTAGATTAGCAAATCAAATTATTACAATCCTTCTAAAATTCTTATTAACATCAAAAATTAAATTGCTTGTTAATTTAATATGTCTTATTACTACTCTAATTCTATTGATGATTGCATTTTAAGACTGAAAAAAATTTCGATGCGCGATTTACATAATTGAATACAAATTTACTGTGAAATATTTAAACACTAAGATTTGCTTTGACCAAAATTATTCTCATCAATCCAATACGAATTATATTTTTATATCTTCTTTTAAAAAGAGATATTACTTTCAGAAGTTACTATAGAAGTTACTTGTATTCATTATTTGGTTCACAAATTTGATTTATAATTTAAAGATTATTAATACTTTAATGTTTTTGCATTGCAGAAAGCTGTAATTTTTTTAAAAATCTGTATATGACAAAAACTACCGATAACACTTGCGGGACGTTTTTTTAAAATGCCAAGATTACCACTAAAAAGGAAAAATGGATATAAATGTGTACCTTGTCGCTGATAAAGGCCAGGTAACTGACAAAAGCGAGAATCTGCCGGAGAATCTTTATGGGGATGATGATGTATCGTCCAGCGACGGTTGATACTCTGTGAAGGCGAACGGTTCGCCGCGCGTTTATATAAGCCCGCGACTTTGCGACTCTCGCACCCCCTCACACTGTATGCACGTCCCCACCCCCGGGACGGTGGTTCCCACCCCGCCGCCGATTCGCCGCCAAAGCATTCTCGTCCAATCAAATGTACCCGTGTACCTCGGTCACAGCGTTCTCTCCTCTTGTTCCCGGAGATAACGGCGACCACCCACGATCTGTGATGAATTCACCGCGAAGTGCGAACGACGAGGTTGTCATTGGAATTTCTAGATATGGGTGTATTCCACAGGTGCTTGGCCCTGAAAACTTTTGCGTGAGGAGTCGCTCCTTAATAGATTACCTGGCGATTTGCTGAGAAAGCACTGATGGGGCACGTAAAATGGATCTCATTGTACGAGGATATCGATCGATTCTTTTTCGCACGCGATATTATGCGCACTGAACGAAAAATATATCCTTGTATTCGGTATCCTTTCGCTTACAAAAAAATATCGTGACGTATAAAATGATAATAACGATAATACAATTTATCATTAGTTCCAAAAGCTCTGACATGATACTTTTTTAATATTTTTTTTAGTAAAGGAGGCTATTATTATGGCTAGTATATATATATTATTAGTATATATATCAGATTTGCATACGTTCTGCAATATTTTATTTTTTCATAATTTTGCAAAAATACTATTTTTTTTAACAAAACCAATTTTTTAAATCTATTTTTGTGGAAAGCCACATTATCACTCCTGTTCCTTTTCGAATCATTATGTAGTATTGTCATATTTTCATAAATCCTAAATAATAAATGTTTCATTTTGAGCTATGAATCTAAAATTGATCGAACAACACTTTAGCATAATCCTTAAGTTTTAAATATTAATTGTTAAAGATTAAATATTACTGTTACAGAGAATTTTCTTTTAAAATTTATCTTGAAAATAGTAGTTGTGGTAGTACAATATAATATTAAAAAGACTTTTACTATGCACTTCAGTAAAATTGATCAAACTTATTTTATACTTTATTGTAATTTTATTAATGAATGAGAGATTTACATTAAAATTCTTTGAAATATAATGTTGTTCCATGACCATCATATTTTCAGAATAAATTCTAAGAAAAAATTCTCTTCGTGTAAAGATTATAAATATTACCTATTAAATATTTGCTATATAAAATAAGATACTATATGTAAATGAGATACTACATGTACATCTTTTTCTTTAGGTAAATGCTTTCAGAATTAATATTTTAAAAAATAAGAACAATAGGAACTCTCTCTCTCTCTC
>NW_012130089.1:3589950-3593184 GCF_000143395.1 Atta cephalotes
TACTTACTACTTACTTACTACTTACTTACTACTACTCTCTACTCTCTCTCTACTCTACTACTACTACTACTACTACACTACACACACACACACACACACACACACACACACACACACACACACACACACACACACACACACCACGCACGCACGCACGCACGCACACACACACACACACACACACACACACACACACACACACACAAATCAAATTAGCGAAATAAGAAAGGATGTAAGAATCAAGTGCAAAAATAGGTGCGTAAAAATAAAATATCTCAAAAGTAGGGATTTAATAAAATAAAAAATATACTACGTGTTTCTTTAATATTTTTTAGTAATAAAATGTTCTTAAATTAATTGTTATTTAAGATTTGCTCTCCAAATAATTTTCAAATGATGAAGAGTTAATCGATCTAAATCTGTTTCACGAAATACAATCCAAAATCAACGGTGATAAGCAACGAACGTACAGGTTCGCACTTTCAACTATGGACTGACTAAACCGCAATTTCGAATTTCAATCGTTACCTTCTCTAAATGATATTAGTTTTAGGAGTCGCTTTAGAAACAAGATACGAGAAATGCAAACCATCCGAAATGCAGGCCACGTAGTGTTTCTCTTTGATCGGCTAACATAAATTATCTCGCATCATAGGTCATGACAGACCACGCAAAATGTCTGATTTACGTCTGTGTAACTTTTTTCAGCGAATTGCATTGAGGAATCCGATTCATATCAATCATTGAAGGTAACGAACATGCGTCACGCGCTAACTCGTTCGAAATTATTCCGAATCATTTAGCATTACGTAATTACAAGAAAATGGCGGTAAAATTAGGCAAGTCATTAGACAAACGGAGAAGACGAGTAACGAAGGAAAGGAAAAAAAACGGAGGGAATGAAAGCAGGATAAAGAAAATATTGCGTCACTAGTCATTAGTCACGTTCGTGTCATCAATTTTCAATATAAAGCTCGAATCGTTTGATTCCTACATCCGATACTGACGCAAGTATTTGCATCAAAAATAAAACTTATGTCAACCTATTGAGCACGTTATACATTTTAATTCGCAATGAATCTCTAAATATAATTATACAATATTTTCAACGAATATTTTCTGCTTATGGAACGTTGAATTAATCGTTTATTATATGATAAGCGATTTGTATTAATAAGCTATGGATTGCTTTATCTTTCATTTGCATATTGATAATCATAATAATATGTTCAATTTCATTTGCACACTGATTTCGGTAATAAGTATATTCCATTTCCCTATCGCTGCCATAATCGATCTAAATCTGTCATTTCTTTAAAAAAAATGTATATATTATTGCGATACGCAATTTGTGGTGTCGATTGTTGTAACTGTTTACATAGTAAGACCTATGAAGGATCGATGTATACAGATCGATGTATACGATCTGTTTCTTGTCACCACGTATCTACGGAGAAATATCCAATTTGCCATGAATACAACTGTACTGTTTGTCCTCGAGATACGAGTGGATTCAGGTTGCCATTCTTATACTATATATTTTACGAAGACAATCTCCCTATATAAATATTTCATTGAAAGAATCGCAAGCTCTTTACCATTTGAAAATAAAAGACTTCGTATTTTTTTCAAACTCAACTTTATTTTTAGATTCTTCTAGAATATGATAGAAAAAATATATAGAATATTTATATCATTTAAGCTCGTTAAACAACATGATAAGTTCGTTTAACTTGTATGTATTCAATTTTTTTGGTACTATAATCTCACTTCTCACTATCGGCATTATATATTTTTCGCTATCAGACAAAAGTCAGTTAGTGTATTTTTGATTATTTTTAATAATTATGCTAAAAAGGTGATGTTTTCCACATATAAATTCCACATGTTTTACGCAAAGATTGGAAATGTCGCGTACGTGCTTAAAGAGCGAAAATACATGTCGACAGACATACATTGCGTACACGATGATAAAGAACAGGATGGTCAAATAATAATGTCTTCTAATTGCTTTTTTTATCTCTCGCATTCCTGCGTTTTTCTCGTCTTTCCTTTTTTTCTTCGTATTTTTCTCACTATCTATCTCATCTTCGAATCCAAGGAAGCATCCTCGACTTTCCCTTTCCTTTCGTCATATCAAGAACTGCCGTTACTGTTTATCGCACGGCTCCTTTTCAGGGCGTCGCCTTACGCTATTGTCGCCATGCAAATTGTGCGATAGCCCATTTTAATAATGCTGGCGAAATAGCGTTGGCGGGTACTCGAAACAAATAGCCATCGCGGACATAACGTAGATGTAAGCGAGTAGATGAAATACCAGTGTGATGCATTTGATATATGACAATGTATAGTTGGGTATTGCGTCACGGTTTGATGCTTTCGTCGACACGTGTTGAAAATTTGGAATATAAATGAATTAAGATGCAAAATAATTAGAGGTTTCCCTCAATTTGATTATGATAATAAGTTAATCGATTATTAATTACGCGTGACATTATTAGTATTTTGATATATTAAAGAGTCCTCATTAGAATGCCACCATGAGATTTAAATTTTTCTCTTTTACTTAAGATGAAAAAAAAGATATTTCATATATTTATGCATTAAATTATGTTTTTAATGAAAATTACTTTATTTTTTTCATAAAACACACACACACACACACACACACACACACACACACACACACACACACACACACACACATGCGCGCGCACACGCACACTTTTGATTTTAAAACTTAAAAAAAAAGTAATTACAAAGTTTATATTGAATTATTAAAGTTATATGGCAAATGTGATTTATACATAAATTTGATGTAATATTTAATCTTAATATGTGACTTTATTAATCTTTTCTGAATTTTATCTTTCTATATAAAACAGTACATGCCGTATCTGTTTCACAATAATAATCATAATAATAAAAAGAATATACGGAAAGTATTCATATTTTTTTAATAATCTATTCTAATTGTAAATATGATCCTTTTGCAATTATTTTTATATGCTCATAGAAATATCAGATTTGTCTATGATAATTAAATTGCAAAATATACATTTTAATATATTAATGTGATTAACATAAATTTTGACTTTGCAGTTATACACACACATAAACTATTAAACTAAATGTGATTCCAACTTTGCACATGATACCTATATAGCCTTTCATAGAATTTTTCTTTTACATAAAAAAATATTAATAATAAAAGTAACGCATAAATACTCGCTA
>NW_012130089.1:3594089-3599152 GCF_000143395.1 Atta cephalotes
ATATATATATATATATATATATATATATATATATATTTACATTTTATGAAAACAAAATGCTTCATGCGTGTAATATACAATACTTTTATCATAATTTTTATACGCATTCATCCGTGACACATGTTTAAAATATTTGCATATATAAAATATTTATTTACTAAAAAAAATCAGAAAATTCAATATATTTTTTCCCTTAAAAATGTAATTGTTTTATAATAAAATTATAATTTTATAAACATTTTATAATTTTGGAAAACTTTTAGCAAATCCGTCTGCCATATTGAATTAAACATTTTTCATTTTCAAATTTCAAGTTCGGATTCGGAATCCGCGACTACGAAAACTAACGCTACCTTTCATCGAAATCGGATGACTTTTCGTCTGCTATATTGGTTCAGCCATTTTGAATTCTCAAATTTGAGTTCTGGATTCAATGAATGATCAAAAAAAATCCTTTAATGCTACATTTCTCTAAAATCGAAATCTTTGAACATTCATAACATTTCCGTCCGCCATTGAGTAGATTATACATTTAGAATATTTATGTATATGTATCAAAACATAACTGCAAAATTTACAAAAAGATTCAGAAAGCAAAAAGATAATGTTTACTTAATTTCTCTTATTAATTACTCATTTAAGACATATGTTGTTAATTACATAACAATATTATATTATTAAATATTATTTATATCTCTTTATATTATTTAATATAAGAGACAACTAAAAAGCCGAGCTATTTATTGATTATGATAACCTTTTAAATGTTAATATTACAATACGATTATGATGTAACATCATTATGCAAGAGTAAAGAGTGCGTAAAGGTAATGTCATGTAAAGATGATGACTTAATTAAAATAATTAATAAGAGATATATGGAAATAATATACATTATATACATTATATACATCGTTTTTACACATTTTCCACATTAGTATCATAGTTTATATTATTAATATAATTAATATAATATAATATAATATAATATTATTATATATATTCGAACAATTCTAAATAAATTAAAGTAGATAATTATAATTTTGTATATAACGAATAAATAGTTAGTAATATTAAACCATATTATTAATTTTTATTAATCTCATCCCTTAGATTAAATAATATTTTTAACTTAATTCTATACGTTGCAAAATATAAATTAATCCATTTTTGTGGATCTCTTCACTAAGAGGCATGTTCTAATTATTCCAAATTTTGATTAGAACACAATTTTTTAATAAAAAAATAATTAAATTTTAATTAGAACATAAATTCTAAATTAAAAAATGAGAAAGTTTTGTAATTCATATATCAAATTATGATTGGTATGTATAAAACATTTCTCTCATTATCAGTAGGAATATAGTAATTATTTTAAAGTAATCAATGCTCATATTAACGTATGCCCTTAGATTCCAAACAGAGGTTTAAGTCATTGATTGTTTCTTTCCTATTATATAATTTTATATAATTTGGAAAGAGATGAGAAATACACAAGTTGAATTGAGAGTGATTAAGAGTTAACCGTGAGTTGTGGAACTGAGCTTTAGTAAATAATAAACTAAACTTGAGTCAAATTTAATACATTTTCTTAAATTAAATTGTTTGATTTCTTAAATTGTTTATTCTAATTAAATTAATGATTTTGAGGAATAGTAGTTTAGGAATGGTTTAAAATAATTTAAATTGAATATAATTTAACGTTATGAATTTAACAAATAACACTTACCCCTAGGATTAATGATATGTGTTTGCTACTTCAAATTAGTTTTTCTTATGTTATCGCTTCTTAAATATTCCAAAAGATGTAAGAACACTTTGTAAACGAAATATTGACACTTATAACGTTCTGTGATTTCTCGTTTGAGAGCTAAAATCGTAATTCAAAATGTATGGTATATTGACTCATGGGGGAAAGGTAGTTTACGATCATCAAGTTGTTAACAAGATCCGCTCGTGCAAATTCGTTTAATCGGCAAAACGAGCCTCGTTTAGCTATTCGACGAATCGTCGGTCGATTTATCGATTATTAATTTATCTCTTGTTAGTGTCGCCTAAAACGATAGATTTCCCATTCAAATATTTAAAAAAGAGATAGAGAAATTATCAAAAAACGTGATCTGAGATTCTTAATTAGCGGAATTACTATCTACGTTTGATTACGTAATATTCTTGATTAGACACGCTAATAATAATAAGGATAAAATTGACTCATCCTTATGCGACGTCGATGAGACGAACAAGTTATTCTAACTGGAAAACGTCTCTCACAGAATAAATAGTTCCATCATCGCGCGATCGGTTTGGAACAACGAGAGAACAAACACGAACGAGAAATGCATGCGGGTGGTAGTCATAATGGAACGCATTACTCTGTGGCTCCGAATGTAACATAAGTAATATGTACTGCTTAGGACAGATCGTAATTGTGCACGGGAAAATGCGGTTAGATTGAGAAGAAAATACAGACTGTAAATATAAAATTATATCTTTTATAACTTTGTGAATATTGATAAATTATATTATATGAATATTATATTAATAAATTATATATAAAATTTCATGGGGGAATTGGATTTTATAAATAATTAAAATACGTCACACAATAAAAATATTAATCCTTCTAAAATTAATATATATGAAATTCATGCAATGCGTTAGATTCTACAGATAACTAAAATTTACGTTGCACAGTAGAAGTATTAACTCTCTCTAAAATTAATATATAATTTTAAAATGTTGTTATACTAAAACCCAACACACATTTATTACATACGATTCGAATATGACATTCATATCTTTTTTATATTCTCTACCTCATAACTTTTTTAGATCTTTTTTCTTTATATTTCGAGAAATTTCCATATTTTACACAGAATTTTCATATTTTCTAAAATTTAATTACATCGCTATGCTGCTTATTCGTAAGTCTAAAAATATTAACGTAAGCATAAGTATATACAAGATATGCAAAAACGGAGCTACAGCGGAGAACAAACTTTAGAATAAGAGACGTTGCCGTAGAAAACGAATTTATTGTGTGTATTCTATTCTATATGTAAATAAAGTTGTACATATATAACATGAAAATACGAGACGCTTTTCTAAATTCAAGATAAAGTATCATTTTCTTACGCGGACTTTGTTTTAAATTCGTATGGACAGAAAAATTGTGCATGAGCGAAAATTTCAATTTCTTTAATCTTGCGATTGATTATCATTGACGATCACATTAGCAAAATAAAACTGCAATTTGACTTTCAACGTGCCGGCAGCGATTGCATTTTGAACACGAATCACGCAATTCGATGAGCATTCCACGTAGACCAACTGCTGAAAGAGAAAGATTGTTAAACATCGCGCGTACTATAGCATATATTACAGATAATTTTATTTTATATATTTTTTTCGGTTAATTTCCAAAGCTTCTTGCTTATAAAAATTATCTTTTATCTTCTAAGTAATTCTTCATAAAAAATAATAAAAAGAACAATAAAGAACAATAAATTGCGAACGCTTAATGCCCGTTAATAAAGAAAAGAAATATAGGCAAGGTTTACGAAAATTAAGCTGATATAAAATAATAACGTTTTTGCTTTTAAGGAGTTGATTTTAAGGAGTCGATTACTCGTGAGATATTAAGTTAATTCGCTAAATGAGACAAACTTCATACCGACAAAGTTGCTAACGCTTGCAGATATGCACTTGACTGCAATTCCCAAGTGACACATTGAGATGACGCGTAATAAAGTCATTTATATGTCTAATCCTACGGGAAATGTGCAAACGTTTTCGTTGCTGATCTCTGCTTGCTTTTGTTTCCTATAATATCTAGAGCAAACTGTCAAATTTGGTGACGACAAATACAGCGTATAATTCACAGAATTCTGTTTGTTCAGAAAGCAGATATTCTTATCCCTTATTATGTTTCTTTGCATTTTTGTGTGCTTCGAATTCATTGCAAGCAGATGAAAGAAAAACGGAATGACTTCGTCGTTAAATATAAGACTGTCCGAGCTGGAATCTATTGAGTTTGAGTTGAAGTGGACCGAATCCTTCAGAAGTGTCGAGAAGTGGATAAGTGCATCCGCTCTCGAATGCAGTTACTATATATATATCTGAATCTGTATATGCACTATCGCGTTTCTATTTTTATCCTTACTTTTATATCTTCACTTTTAGATATAGTAGTTAAATCTCAGAATCTCTACTTTCGTTCGAGCAGAAAAAAGCGCGAGACGAGTTCATTAAAAAACAAGCTTGCACTATCCGTTTACAGCTTAGCAATTTAATTCGATGAGATCGTTTTATCTGCCACGTTAAATGGTTCGTTGGGAAAAAGCAATAAAACGATCGTGCGACCAACAGCAATTTCGTTTTGACCCAACCCACGGATTTTTCATAAATTACATTCGACTCGCGATTTGCATTCTGAGAAAAGCTACTCTGCCTTTCTCGGTTTTGCTTTGTACTTTATTTGATAGCGGAATTTACACAATATCACGATATATATGTATGTCACGATGTATATGTAGTTTGGAGAAGTTGCAAATGATTTTATTTTAAGACGATTGCCATTCGGTAAAGATTTAAAGACCTTAAATGATATTTTTTGAGATATTAAATTTCGCAATTCACATTAGTAATTTCGCGGAATATAGGTTGCGATCGATTTGGATGCTTTCAATACACTTTTCAGTATTTCTATTCTTATTTTATGTCTAATGAACGAGAAATATAAAATGATGATTACAAGCACTTAAAGCGCGTGAGTGTCCAAATCGATTGCAGCCATAATTTACATCAGTAAATCTTTCATGTTTTTGTTGAGTTATGAATATATGCAAAAAATTTATTTTACTAAATTAACGGCTAAACAATTCAGGATTAACAAATGAAAGAAACATAAGTAGAGCAAACGCGCGATCAATAATATATATAATCATCTATTGGGTTGTCCGGAAAGTTCGTGCCGCAAAAGAATTTAAATTTATAATAGTTAAATTTAATAAATGTATACTAAAATTTATATCTTCTGCATTTCATTTTCCTTCAAAATCGGC
>NW_012130089.1:3599739-3611414 GCF_000143395.1 Atta cephalotes
GCAAAAGAATTTAAATTTATAATAGTTAAATTTAATAAATGTATACTAAAATTTATATCTTCTGACATTTCATTTCCTCAAAATCGGCACGAACTTTCCGGACAACCCAATATAATTTTATATGAGACTGCCTGTGAGTTGACAACCATTTCTTCATATATATGACTATTTGCACATTATCATATCGATTTTTTTAAAGAAATTAAATATGTAAATTATATTACTAGGATTCCGTAATTTAAGCTTATGTTTTTAATTAACACGTAGCAGCTTTTCTGATAATTAATCCGAGATTTAATTATGAAGATTAAAAAATGATAACGACAATATGCTTTATATTTTGTTGACATAAGATAAAAAGATTTTCTGTTGTTATTATGCAAAGATTATTTTTAATTCACAATTTTGTTACAAATTTTTAACACACATCGACTAAATTAAAAGATAATTTGTTGTAGCAAAACTGTGAATAGATTTTGAGCCATAAAAATTTTAAAATATAACTTAATTTTTCAAAGATTTTAGATAACTGTTTGACCATCGTAGGATAAAATGCGAACCATGAATTATCTTCTGACGATTATCTAGAAAGATAAGTTTATCTGATTTAAATGCACTTTTATAAGAATATATGATAATTCGCAAATTATATTTATAAAATTCTAAAAAAAAAATATATATATATATATATAAGGCAAATAATTAATTCCATCAACTTTCTATTTTATATATTGGTATATATGAAATGATCATATCATTCGTTGTCATCACACAACGAATGATTGTTGTTGAATCAGAACTCAACAGATGGCAAAGCATGTCTGATTTTCATTATCTCCAGCATTCAATTTTCAATACATCATCCAATGTATTGTAAAAATTTCATGATTTAATTATCCTAAAGAAGAAAAAATTAAGACTAAATTCATGTTGTGAGAATATCTAAGGTAAATTATGTAATTCTTAATGATAATGTTGATATCGTTAGACTGTCATTGCGCAAGTATCATACATGATAAAAAAGCTGCGCAAACGATAATTGTTTTAATGACAGTGACGACAGACTAACGAACTGTCATTAAAAATTACAGAATCGAAGTATAGGTGTAACATTTTCATGGATGCGCAGTCAAGTGTTCAAACTCTCAGGATTCAATTAGAAATTGGCCTCAAATCTTAAAAACCAATACAAACTCGTCATTAGAAATTTATCATTAATCAGAGATTGATCTTAAATCAATTCAAACGCCGTTACAATGTTACCTTGTATTCATCAAATGTTAGAGGCTTTCCACAGTAAGCCATTAGTAATAAATCAGGAGTAAGATATTGAACAATCACAGTCGAACATAACAATAAGAAGAATAATTATGATTGGTCAATTTTCTAACTTCTAACTTCTAATTTATTACTAATGGCTTATCGTAGAAAGCCTTTTACACTTTTTATTCTTATATGAATAGATGAAGATAAAACATGAATTTAGAATGTTTCGTGTGATATTAAAATATCGATAAATAATATTAATAATATTCTTTTTTTTATCAGGGCTTTTATAATTGTCGAATAAATTTTTATTAATGAAATTACCGTGATATAAAATCACAAGAAATCCCCAGCATGAGAGCGAGATAATCGATGGAGAATTCGGTGCCGCGACTTCCGCAGATAATTTAAGGGCCCTGGACGACGCGGACGCGCCACGGTATGCCGTTTCGCACAATGCGCCGGATGTGAAAATTCACGAAATGCATGACGCCGTGTCACGGTGGGTAGTGACACGCCACGTCTGTTATTTTGTGGCAGCGCATTTCTGGCTTTCACCCGTTCCCGTATATTTCTCTTTCCTGCTACTTCCTCTTTCGGCTCCTCTTCTCGCACGCGCGTCGCCTTACTACCCGAAATGATATACATCCCGTGCAGATAAACCCGAATATGTTGACCTTACGTTTCCTCCGACGTAAATGAACGAGGCTAGACAGGATATCCCGTCGACTTTGTATCATCATTTCGGGATCTCGCATTTTTTTTTCTTTCTCGGAGTAATTTTCGAAATGTCGCTCGAACACAAGACGCAATTTCGAACAATTACGAAATTATGTGACGTTTGGTAAATTCGCAAAAAAGAGAAAGAAAAAAGAACATGCGCTACTGGTGATTCAGAATTGAAAAAAAATTAATACTTCATCGATTATTCTTATCTTATCTTTATAATTAATATTATACGATTTTCATTTAACGCGGCAGTTTGTCCGCGTTTAACTTCTTTTCTAAAATTTGCAAGAAAATCTCTCCTGATTTCATTACGATTGAATGTGGCATATAATTACGGAATTATGTGATATTAGATAAATTCGCAAAAAAAAAGGATGATTCACAGGATTTACCGATGAATCAGGATTTACAAAATCAATATTTTATCAATTATTCTTATCTTATCATATTTTTATAATTAGAATTATTATTTCCATGTTATGCGGTAGCGTCTTTTAGTATCTTCTCTAAGACTTAAAGAAAAATCGTCCAATTTCATAATGATTGAATATAGCGTACAATTACGGAATTATGTGACGTATGATAAATTCATAAAAAGAGAAAAAAAAGACACGCGTTCGATAATTCAGAATTAAAAACAAAATTAATCTTTATCAATTACTCTTATCTTTATAATTGTATTATTGTTTCTATTTAGCGCGGTAATTTGTCTCAATTTCTTTTCTAAAATTCGAAGAAAAATCTTCTGATTTTATTATGATGTATATATAATTATAGAATTATTATATGATATTAGGTAAATTCGTAAATGAAAGGAAAATATCGATGATTCACAACTTACAAAATCAATATTTTATCAATTATTCTTATCTTATCATATCTTTATAATTAAAATTATTATTTTTATATAATGCGGTAGCTTCTCTTAGTTTCTTTTCTAAGACTCAAAAGAAAATCTTCTGATTTCACTATGATTGAATATGACGTATACAAATATAAAATTATATGACATTTGGTAAGTTCGCAAGAAAAAAAAAGAGGGATATCCTAGGTATCGATGATTCAGAATTTACAAGCTACCAATTACTCTTATCTTATCATATCTTTATAATTAGAACTATCATTTTCATTTAACGCAGCAATTCCGTTTTTAAAACTCGAAGGAAAACTTCCTGACTTCGTAACGATTGAAAATAGCGTACACAGAATTTTAACTTGGAATGTTAATCGTAGTCATTATTACTCCTGAATGTTAAGCGGGAGAAAGGTAATGCGAGATGAGTACAATGAGCAAGTAGTTAAGACGTTACACCACGCGACCAAGACGACGACCCACGCGCGTCTTATGTCCCGTGCATTCGGAATCGACACGCGAGAGGGGCCTCCTTAATACATATTAGTCCTGCGTATGAGCTAAGGGCTCCGGCGAAATTGCCATTAGTATGCTATGTGCGGATTTAATGTACGAACACGGAACCTCGCGAGTTCCACGCGACTACCGTCCATCGTTCCTTTAAACTGCTCACGTTCCTCTTTATCTCCCCTTAGTCCCCCTCGAGTCGGCCACCATGGTGCGATCCAGCTTGTCCTCCTTATCTACTCCACTGTTGATCGAAGAGTGCTTCGATAAACCAACAACTCGCAGCCCCGTGTAGAATGGAGCTAGCTATTTTAATTAATTATATAATGCATATAGTTTCACGCAAGCTGTTTTGTGCTTCTTTCTATAATCAATGTCAATTACTTTCTATCAATGCTGATTAGATTAATTTTAATCTCAGTTTACTTACTTTTCATTTTTTTAGAATTCTTAGAAAAATAACTAGAAAATTCTTAGTGTGAGGTAATTTTTGACAAATCTGTATATTCTGTATTGTTCCTTTCCAATTAACTTTAATCTCGGTTCAACTTACTCGTCAGTTTTTTTAATTCTAAAAACTATAGAAAAAGTTGAAGAGTAAATTAAATCAAGAGTAAAATTAATTGAAAGAAGACAATATACATAAATTTATCAAAAATTACCTAATACTAAGAATTTCTTGAAAACGAACGAACCAAAAGATTCTGATCGTATCAATTGTATCAAAATTTTAGTTATCTCAATTAGAATTAATTACAAAATTTTGATTTATCTATTTTTAAGCAGAATTCCAATTAACGCAATCAAATTCTCCTTTTCCAGTGCAAGAATAATTCTTCAAAAAATTCTCCAACGCACAGTAGTTATTTTTCAAAACTTAGATTGGAATTAATATCATGTCAAAAAAAAGTCAACTGAAAATTAATCTGTTTGCGCTCCTAATATTTTTTTTTGCAATAAATAATTGCAAATAACTGCGTAATTTACGCAATTATTCACGAAAGTGAGGCTTTAAAATATTCAATTCAAGCCAGGATCCGACGATCCGCAGATCTAGGGATGTCTGAGCGTATATTGCTTTCCTTTCCTGGCTCTCGAAGGTCTCCGAGTACCCGTAGCTTGGATCGCGTTTCTGCACGCGGTCAAGAGACTCAGTCCCGATAGTCTTCGCTGCGGGTACCCGGATCGCTCGTCATCTCGTATGGCTTTTGTTTCCACGCGGGACTCCGAAGGATTTTCTCGAGTAACTGCTCTTTCTCGGGCTAAAGCGCACTATATACTGGGATTACACTATTTAAAATAGTATTCAGATTCAAAATTCACCGAGCGGACCAAAAATCATCATGTATCCTCTTTACTATAATATAATATTATATTTAATTCCTAAATTCAAATATATCATATTTAACTTAAATGCATAAACTTTTTAACAAAAGAAGTAAAGAAGAATCAAGTTAATTTAATTAAATGAAATTTTTTTTCTTAGTATAGCGTTCTGTATCTCGAATACTTTAGAACTTATTGTTAAGTGTAGTTTTCATAATTGTAGTTATTGAGAGAATTACATAATTATAGTATAATTTATTTTTTCATTTTTATGACTATATTTTTGTACCTCATTATTTATTTATTTCGATTTGACTGAAAAAAATTAATGAAGTCAAAACCGTTCCATCTCCATTTCGTTTTAAAATTTATTTTTCTTTTATTTGACATTTTTTTTTATTGCTCTTGATCTTTTTTTCTTTTAATATAAAGATTTCCTTTATGAAAAAATTAATTTTAAATCGTTGAAAGAATTCTGCTATTAAAATTACAATCATAAATTGAAATTTAAATCCTGTCTTTAAATGCTGTTAATATTGTGATAAAATTCATTGAAAAAAAAAGTCCTTCTCGAAGTTTCTCGCCGTTAATCTACGATATATAATAGCATCATATTGTGTCAGGGAGAAAATAATGAATTTGCAGTGTGTAATCGTGTGCACTCTTATCTTGTTTGTTACACGCCGTGGAGGACAGATTAGATAACGGAAATCCTCGCACTTAATTTCGATAGATTCTTCTTCAATATATATATACAGATTATAATGCAGTTCACTCGATTTCTTTTATATTTTTAGATTGTAACATGCCTTATCGCTAGATCACAATTGTGAAAAAAGATGTTTTAACGAAGGACGTACTAACAATGTTTTACCTTGAACCAGTCTGCGCTCATCGTGCTTTTCATGTGATAACGACGCTGCGTAGCATTAGTAGGGCATATCGTGAAATTAGTCAGCCTATGCATTCGCGAGGGCATCCTTATCCAAGACTCTCATCATGTTGACGGTGCACGTGTAGCCGGTGGATACGAAAGCGTGCTTGCAACTCGCAGACTCGCGCGATACCGAACGACGGTGCGTATGAGTCACACTCGAGTGAGTCAGTGAAGGCTCGTATGTGAAATAAATCAAAATGCATATCTTTGCGGTTAGGCCCTCGGTCATCTTAGACATCTAGTTCGAGGAATTAATCGATTTAAATCTTAGAAAATCCATCCCGATGTATGCTGACCAATCGATATCGATCGCAAACGATTGTATCGATACGTAGAATATGTTTATTTTTGCGAATTGGTCTAATGGGAAATTAAAAGTCTTTTTTACGTCTCGAGATTTAAATTAAGGAAAAAGTATTGTAATATAAATTGTAATCGTAGATTAATATTCGCATGATGAAACGTTTTGCTCGCTGTTGGATTTGTACTCTCAGAGGAACCTTGGAAACGGCTCACGTGTGACTTCTCATTTTCGTGAAACTATCTTTGATGCTCATCACGTAGGGTCTTCAAGAGTCGCGCGAGCTCACGATCGACGGTAAAAACAAGCCGCTTGTATCGCACACATCTTCGGAGACGACACGCATATTGACGTCACATCCTGGGCGCCACCGACCACACGTTGGAACATCCTAAAGACGCATCTTAGATAGATAGTTTAAAGTTGATAGGAAAACTATGTGAACAATTATGCTATGCTCGTTCAGAAATATATAAAATGTATTACAGCAATGTTTTCTCAAATTATTATTATCGATTATTCAAAGTATTAACTCGATGTTAACTCAATAAAAGTATACATTTGCTGCTATAGTCAATGTATACATTTACTATACATATATTGTTAAAAATAAATCAATTTTAACTTAAGTACAGTAGCTTTCTCTTTCTGAGTTATGCAGAAATGTTAAATTAATATTTTCAAAATTAAATAAAACAAAATTTAATATTTTAAATTATTAATTTTAATATTTTTGCCTCAGAAAGTCCACTATATATCTTTAAGTTAAAATTAATATTTTATTTTTAACAGTATAAGTATACGTTGACTAGTAAGTATACATTTACTAAAGTTAATTTACTTTGACTGTGACATATACATGTTTTATTATTGCTTAATATATTAATTAAATATTATACATATTATAATACTGAACAGTATATACTTTTAATAAACTATGTTAGATATAAAAATTAATTAAAATGATACGATTAATTTTAATCGCGATACGATTAATTTTAATTATCGTACGCTGGGATGATTTTATAATTTTCTGAAGGGAGACATAACATTTGGAAGTATTAAATTATTAAATTCATTTTGTGAAAATGAAGAATAGTTAAAATCAGCTATGACAAAGATTAGATTTATTAATTTTTTTTTAAGAATTTGTTGAGTTTTTTTCATTTCAAATAAACTAGATACGAAAATTACGATGATCATAAATGGCTATTTTTACAGACAAACTTGTCATGATGTTGATGTAAGCGATTATATGTTAATATTTTTAATTTAACAAATTTTATGTAATGTAACTCTCACTAATATACATATAAAATAATGATCAAAATTTTATTTAAATAAAGTTAATAGTTCGCGCGCAAAAAAGAATTTGTAAAAAATAAGCATTCTTTTTACTCTTCAGATTTCTCTTAATAGTGACTATTTAAATCAATAAATTAGTCAAATAAATAAAAAGAACCAAATACAATTGAGGCTAGATGGAGGCTTAGTGTCTAATAATATTTATATGTAAATTTTTAATTAAAACAATTTAAAAAGAAGATTATACATCAATGATTAGCTCTTGTCATGTTAACACTTTACCCGAAAGGTGATGTGTTTGCCTATTTTAAATATGGTAATGCGTACAAAGATAGTAAGCGTACTTAAAAGATGTCGCAAGCCGGTTGCTAACTTCTTGTCTTGTTAGATAATATCCATCCACGCAACCACGATCGACGGCCTCACCGAGCGAGCAGTAATCTAATCGCGAATAATCGCCAGAGTAACCGGCGACGACGAGACCAAGCGGCGAGACGGCGTTGCGCCTTAGCGACCAAGTGTGTACACGCGTAATTCGCATCGGCTGGAATTACGCGCGTCGTATTGCGCGACGCGGCACGTTGCGTAGCGCGGCGTGGCGGTGCCTTATCGCGCGCCTCGGACTCGCATCGGAATGTAGCTGGGAGCAGATATCGGTCCAGCTGTCCAGCAGCTGTGAGTTTCACCTGCTGGTGTACCGCTTGCCCGGCGCGTGTACCTTCCACGACATACTTCACTTGGCACGCGCGCAAAAGAGAAAAATCCACAGGGTTTTCTTTTCTCACAGTTCACCGTTCACCAAATCCCTTTCCAAAAGAGTCTCCAAAATTCAGGCTCAAGAAATGAAAAGGCTAAAAGCTGAACTGTGCATCGAAATTCTGAGAATCCATCAATAAAGTTACGATGACTAATGCTTTTAGAAAAAAAAGGATATTCTTTTCTATATAAATGTGACTTCTGTGACTCCTTAGGACAGGCATTCTATTTTCCCTATCTTTACAGGGGAAAACTGATGGTTTAGATATGACACAGAAGTATATACATCTGATTTTTTAAAAATTTAACAAAAATTTTTTTAATCTAGCGTTGCTACGGGTATTAGATAAAATAAACCCCAATTATTAACAAACAATATCATTTTCATTATGGCCTTGTTATTGTGTGAAAAAAAATTTTTTAATAATTTTGAAAGAAGTTTTGATAATTTTATGATACATTTTATGATACAATTTTATGATACATTTTATAAGTTGGATCTAAAGGAGATTAACCTAATTTAAAATATTTAAAAATACATTTTATGTTATTAAGTTTCTAGATTAGTTAGAGTTTAATATCCTAACTTCAGTATTACATATCTTCACTTTAGTAGTATCGGATTAAATTCGAGAAAATTAATATCGCGATCATTTTCTTTTCGATTGTGTGCCTGCGCGCAATCTGGACGAGCAATTTCCAAGAATAATAAGATCCAAATGGCGGGCCGACTTTTAATGCGACCTACGTTTCCTGACCGAATTGTTCGACGTTATTTATTCGTCAATGCGCGCAGAATGAGTAGAAAACCAATGGCCAGTATGATCGACACGAGGTAGCGCGAGTGCAGTTGTACAAACAGTTTGTACATGTATAAACGCGTGCGCGCACGTTTGTCAATGCATACATATCTCGCCAGTACCTATTTACCTCCTATCTATGTTTATAGGATGTGCAACCGCACACGATGAACGCTCGTATCTCTGTTTATGCTATAAGATTGATAGCGCGAGCTCTCGTTGTCGCGCTAGAGAGTCGTATTTAGAATGCGGATCTTAACGACTGGACTTTAGGTAGTCAAAATCAAGCAATTGCAGCTGTAAATTAAGAGAAGAAGAACTATGGGAATATGTCAATCCCATATTAATTATTATTTGTTTTGAAAAAAATCGCTATAACACTGAGACATTCCGAACATAAATCACAAAAAAGTTTAGACTCTATGAGGCAAGTGGATGTTATCGTTATATGAACTGAGATTGGAACCGTGAGTTTAATTATATGAGTTTTCGATCTGCGGACTATCCTGTGTGCAACATCAAAACTTGTCTTGTGATTAACAGTACAAAAAAGACCGACAACCACATACTTTTTTAAAACCTCGATTTTCATCACCGGAGAAAATTGAGAAAGTCTCTGGTCGTCAGATATAGACAACTTTGCATCCGTGTACAGATGACCCTTTCCAACTTTTGAATTAACTTTCTATAGCTCATTCGATTGCTCATCGTTTGCACATCTATACACATTTCAAATTTTCGCATACTATTCGCGTACTATCGCGTATTTTTGCATACTTCGATTCTGATGAAAAAGTTATTAAAAAAAACAATTTTGGGGAGTTCATTTCACACTAGCCTCCTCCTCTAGTCACGAGCAAATTAGATTTAATTAATCTCAATCAATAGATTTCTGTTTGCACATTCCGCAACAAGTTGATTTTTTGTTTGCACACATTTAGTCAAAAAGTTATTAACAATAAAAGTTTCGAGGACAGTCGACTCAGGTAGATAGATTCAAATCGCAGTTACTATATTCAAAATCACCATGATTTATTATATGGATTTATGATAAGTCCCATTTATCAAAAAGTCAAACTTTAAAGGACTATTAATTAACTCTTTATCTGTCTGTCTATCTCGTCTGCTACAACATTGAAACTTGTCTTGCGATTAACAATACAAAAAAGAAATGACATTTAGATATTCTCTCAAAACTCAAAACCTCGATTTTCATCACCGGCGAGAATTTAGACGATTTTGTGGCGATCTATGCCTCGATCGAATGCTGATTGTTGCCGTTCAGATGCGTCGAAAAAGAGAACGGAAAAGAGAATATTGAAAGAAGAGGAAACAGGTAGATGAAGGCTGTGGGCCTACGGCGACGACAGAGCCTGTAGCGGAAGGATCAGGCGGAGAATGTTAAAGAACCGGCAGTAAAGAAATTCGACCTGCTAGATCATCGGGCCTACTCGGAGAGAGCACGATTTACCATGGTATTATTATCGATAGCATAGCAGTGAGTCGCGCGGTATTTTTTTTCTTTTCTCCTGTGCGCCGTTCCTATGGAAAGTTCACAGTCTTGCTGGCATCTTTCTTGGCCCGCCAAGATTTTGTATTAATTCCAATCCGTCGTACCTGCGGGCCTGTCATACCTTTTTCGTTCTACCTTTTTCCGATCCTTATTCGAGAGATGGTCCCTTTTGTCGTCGTTGGGAACACCCGTGATTCGTGGACGTACTTGTTATGACGCTATTCCATCTACATGTTCCTTTTATAGCATATACTTATACTTGGTGTCTCTGTCACCAAAGGAATCAGGCTTGATTTTCGTTCGACTTTATACCGAATTTCGCAATCTATCAGAGTAAGAAACTTACCTAAGAATATATATCGTCAGGATTATCAGTCCCATTGGATTGAATTTCGTCACGCAATAAACTCTTGTCAAAACTTACACATATTGGAGAATTAAGAAAATATAATTCTAATTTATAGTTGAATATAGTTATTTTTATTGTGCCAATGAATCATTATTGAATTTATATCTATTCCTGTCTATAATGATGTAATAATATATATATATCTATATTATATAATATTATACATATAGTAAATTTTATTACATAATTAGCAATTCAAATGATCACATTGACTGAAGGTACAATATTCAATTATTGCAATAAGCATGCAAAGCAATTTAGGCTGATATATCCCAATTAACAATTAATTAACTGTTAACGTCATGCTAATGGAAATGCATACATATTTCGTATGGAGACAACTATCTAGTTAATCCTCTTTGCGTATAAATTACGGCACGAATATTCAAATTTGTGTATAGTATTCGCGCAAAAAACTCCTGTTATTCGACGCGATTTATAATAAATGAGTTATTATCTCGTCGCAAATTGTCGCGGAATTGAATATTAATTTTTTATATATCTCAGGATTAAATCATTTTTTTAGAGAGTTGGCCAGAATTGGGCGGACATGAATTACTTCCTTCTTTTGAAAGAAATTGATGAGGAAGGGAAAAGAAAGATAGAGAAAGAAAGATACATAAATAGGTCGCTATTTATTAAGTAAGTCTAGAATGAGAATTCTCTAAAGCGTTAAGATATAATCCATATTTACAACATAATTGTTACATACAGAAGCAATAAAATGAATTAAGTAATGAAAAATACACAAAATAATAATAAAAAAGAGAAAATAAATAAAATGAGTAAAAAAAAAAGAAAGAAAAGTAGCTAGTGTAAAGCTACGGTAATAAGAAAAATAAAAACTACGCACGAGTAGTTTAACAAATACTTATTCAAAGGAGCATATAAGAGAGCACAAGAATGCGTGTGAGTGCGGGAGAGAAGAGAGAGAGAGAGAGAGAGAGAGAGAGAGAGAGAGAGAGAGAAGAGA
>NW_012130089.1:3612456-3613752 GCF_000143395.1 Atta cephalotes
GAGAGAGAGAGAGAGAAAGAGCAAAGCACGAATACGATGTCCGGTAACGAATTAACAACTCTTCTCCTCATTCTACATTATATAGTTGGCTGAGAGCTAAAAAATCCCGAGATTTACTACGGTAGTCGAGACGACTCGGTCGATTCTCCCGTAAGGGCCGCACTTTTCGATTGGCGTTTCCCGATATTCACACGGCTCCATGTAAAACTTGGGATCTGGCTCTCTCACAATTTACAGAAACAAAAATGCACCGGCGACCCTGCCTACCTGAGGCAAACCGCGCGTAAAACGTGCACAAAAACGAACTGGTATCACGTAAACGGAACGCCAGATTGTAAACGTGTATTCACGCTGTCGTCATGAGTATTTTCGATCGATATACACGTTACTACGTACGAGACATACTTGCGTCAGTCTGCAATCGAATGAGATTAAGTGTAGATTTATGGACTCCTGCACTTCCGGATTCACACGTATCTTCAAATTTGTGGTTCTCTCGGGAGATATTTTCAGCTGCGAGTTTTTTTCGAGGCGCAAGTTGTCTGTTGGTAATATGTTATCATCTATCTCTTCCAATAAATACTTAACAAAGCTCTGATTTATATTTGCGTCAATAACTCGGTTTTTTTTTAGCATTAATGTACATTTATGTATTAAACATATTTAAAACTTGGCGTTATAAATCGTTGTTTGATTTTTAATTCATAATACATCGCTTGGGTCCTTTTTATAAAATTTTTATTAAAAATTTTAATTTAAATTACATTAAAAAATTGCTTAAAAATGCAATAATTATGTATAATAATATTGTTTTTAAAACACATCAATATTTATCCGAAATTCCTAAATACTTTTGATTGTTTTTGATATAAAAATGTAACGTAGTAATGTCGACATAATTTTTAACGGAAAATAATGGGCGCGAGCTATAATTTTGTCTAATAGCAACTTCTAACTATAATAATGGTACTATAAGATAAAAAGCGAACATTGTGTCAGACTATAATTTTAGGATTACAAATATAGGCCTTTACAGGACAAATTATAAATGAAATCGAAGCTACAGATACCGAGATATTAATGGTTCAGAAGTAGAACGACCAATAGTTCATCAAGCAGTTTAAAAATAGAAGAAATATTTATGTTCAAACTTGATACAAGTATAGTATATTTCTATAATATTATGTTTGAGATTTGTAAGAAAGAAGTCCATAAATAATAAATCTTGTTTTCAGTGTGTGTGTATATATATATATATATATATATATATATATATATATATATATATATTATTTA
>NW_012130089.1:3615621-3618809 GCF_000143395.1 Atta cephalotes
GTGTGTGTATATATATATATATATATATATATATATATATATATATATATAGCATTATTTTTGTTTAAAGCAATTAAATTACAATAAAATATCAAATTAGCATGATTCAAAGTTCTAATGATTTAAGAACATTTCAGAATTCGTGGATTCAATATTATAAATATCAAAGAACATAATATTGGAGAATCTTAAAAAATTTATTATATGTGAATTTTTAAGGACGATTTGCAAAGAAATTTATTCGCAGTAGGTATATTTAAAATATCGCTCTTTTACTTTAAAAATAATACTATTAAAAAAATTAAATTTCTCACAAAAGAGAAAAACTATTTAACTTGACAGAAAATTATTAAGTGATCTAATAATATTCGATAAAAAGAATATATTTTTAACATATAATACTAATAAAAAATTATAGTAATGATAACAAAAAAGAGAATTATTCACAAGTAGCTAATAGACAATTTTATTTAAAAAAATAGCAAAATGTAATATTTTGCAAAATTTAGTGTAAATCTTTTGATTTAAAATTACAATTTTATTTGGAATACTCACATTTTGTAAATAATAATTGTAAAATTAAATTGAATTACAAAATTAATTTTTTTTGTAATTTCAAAATAATCTATATGATAGAGCAAAGAGTGTTTCGTGGAGATAGCTCTCAGAGATAGCGTGTCTTCTCATAAAAGAAATTTCACCATCTGTAAAACGAGAATTAAAGACCACTTCTCGTCATATTATAGCTAATCACAGCGATTTTTAAGGTGGTTAATAATCAATCGATTTGAATCTATATACCCTTGTCAAGATAAAAAAATTTAAAAAAACGCTAAACATGATTTCACTTTGTAGAGAGTGAAATATATATTATTCTTATATAATTGTTTTGTTCCCGTAACAAAATTCTATTTTTAACTATAAAAGATTTGAATATAATATTTATATTATTAAATCATCAGTTTATTTAATAAATTCAACAAATAGTCTTTGGATCAGTAATAAAACTTTTTTTATTCATACCAAACATTTTTCTCAGTATAATGTATACCTAAAATGGTGCAACATACGTTGAAATTTTAAGGTGTAAAATTTAAGCTTCTAAGCCTTTAAGCCATAAAAAATCGACCAATTATAATGGATTATTCTTCTCAGATTTAACTGTGATTAATCAATTTCTTACGGATTAAAGTTTAAAGCTTAAGTTTTACACCTTAGACTCTAGATATTGCTTAACTCATTCGTGCGATAATAACTCGAAGATCATGTTTTTTGGGTTGCGTCACTTTTGAAGTAAGGAAGTGAATGTTCGAAGCGATTCGCAGTGCGCTTACAGCTTGAATCTTTTCTGTAACGATCCAGTTTACGATCTCTACGTTCGTGCTCGCGCCTACTCACGACAGATACAGATCGCGGATGCGCGAGCGTCCCTTTCTTAAATTGTGATCGCTCGTGCCGTTTCACACGAACCCAGGATTAGCTTCTCCTCGTTACGGACTCGCGCATCGCGCCGCGATTTTCGACGGGTGTACCGACTAATCTATCTACCTTATTCAGCTGGTAAGATACATTTTAACCAGTTTTACGTAACGCTTCATCTATTTCTCAAGTCGATTCAGTGGAACGTGTCTCGAGGTGACTGAAGAAGCTTTTAAGGGATTCGGCATGGGATAAGTATGATCTTGAGTTTCGCACACCATTTAAAGATTCTGCGACATTAAATAATTCTAATAACATAATGTAATTTTTACCTTATATTTAAAAAATAAAGGTACATCTAATCGAATCCATTAAATTAATAAAATGTTTCCTGTATTATTAATGTAACTCACACAAACAAAACAATTTTGCTGAAATATGTAAACATGTAACTAGATACGGACCTAAAAATAATTGTTGGATTATCAAAATAATATGTATAAGAATGTTAAAATTATGTACATACAGAATGATTAAACATAACGAGTAATTCTGCAAAAAGTTTTGACACTCCAGCAATCAATTTGAATGTCCTATATAATATTATTTTATATGATCTGACACAATTATTTTCAGATCTGCATTTAGTTTTAGATATCTACTTTAGCAAAATCATCTTTTCCATGTTGAATTTTAATCTCATTTAACACACGTATATGCGAATTTAAAGTCGTGTTTTTAATGAACATTAAATTTTCGTTACAAGTTCTCTAATTGCAACTGTGATTATTCGTTATTTTCTTTTCTTGACAACTTTGTTCTAAAAAGTCATTAGACATTTACAAGTTACAAGAGAAGATACTTAGAGATTTATAGAATGAAGAGGGAGAGAAAGCAAGTAAAATTGCGAACCGGTTATCGAACAGGTGCATTCGCGAGTGAATGGATATCGTACTATTACCAGTCTCATCCGAAAGTTTACCTCGTCATTCTAAGATTTCGGGGAATCGGTTTATATTTGCGAAGGATAGACCTACAATTTCATCCGACAGTGCCAGCTGTCCATCAATCAAATCTGCGAAGTGTATTAGCGTTTTATAAAAATTTTATATTAAATAGCTTGATTTTACATACAAACTCACTGTCAGTTCTGTCAGAATTAACATTAGATATTGGAGAGAGTTGCTAATGCGTACCACTTAAGTTATTTTTTATTGTGTTTTCCATTTGGTACTGATTTGTAAATGAATATTAGAAATTGTGGTTTTATGTGTTGTACATTTATTACTACATTTTTAGCTTTTTTTCTTTTTCAATAACAAATTATTTTGTTACAACTTTTTTAATAACATGCTACAAAAAATAAATATAATTTAAGCAAAAATTCGCCTAAATCGTATATAGCTCTTTTAAATCATATCTCGCTTAAAAGTATTGAATTTTTATAAATAAAAATAAAAAGCTAAGATTAATAAAAGAAATCATTAATTCGTGTATAAAATAACTACTACCTAATAATTAACTAATATGTAATTATAATAATTTATCGAAAAAGAATCAAATATTTAATAATTATTGTATAGGAACAATAAAAGGTAAGGACGTCAAATAAAATGCTTGAATTAATTTTTTAAATTAACATTTATTCTATTATATATAAGTTTTATTATTATCACTTTTATCTTGTGGTGATATGATTTAGGACTTGATAGATTTTATAAAAATATCGATTTAATCTTTATAGTAATAACATATATATATATATATAT
>NW_012130089.1:3619345-3633087 GCF_000143395.1 Atta cephalotes
ATATATATATATATATATATATATATATATATATATATATATAATAAATATAAAATATTATACAGTAAACTTTTTATGATAATACAAAAATTCATAATAAAATTGCATGTTATATTATTATCAGCTACTATAAATTGATCAAAACTTAATATCAGGTATACCTGATTTTTTAAAATAATATAAGCTAATACTCACAAAACAATTTAAAACATAACCTGTTAAATTTTTTATTTTTCATTTATTTCATATTTCTATTATTAAATGTTGTTACGTAATAATATAAAATATTGACGAGGTACAAAATTTAAACAATTATGCATTTGGCAACTCTCCCCTATTATATATTTTATATATTTTTTTAACCTTTTTTTTAGCTGCTAAAGATAGACCGAAACATATTTAACATTATTCATATTTTTTAAACAAATCACTATAATTATTACTGTATATAATTAAATATACACCTACAGCCACAACACTTAGGCAAAAGCTGCGATTTTTTTTAGCTGCGTTATGTTTTTTAAATTTAAATATACTGTTTAATGAAGAAATAAAGATTTTATTATTAAATAAATGGACTTTACATTCGCAAAAAAGAGATTCCACCGAAATGTTGAAGACGTTTTATCGATCGACATTTCTGTTTCGGCGTATCGATGTCTGCTGCTGATACTAATTATGAATAAAATGATAAAACGTCTCTTCACTACACACCATTTATGCATTATGAAACTCACGATTCTCATCACGAATTTAATTCGAGCGCCGCAAATTAGCAGAGGGACATTTGCTCAAATGTCGTTAAGCGAATTAACGTCTCGTTACAAGCGTTCGATAGGCGGACGACATGCGTGCGCGAGTTCGTCGATACGCGCAAAGTCAGCTTTCTATGGAAAAAAGTGCGTAGAAGCGGGATCATTTTTTTTCTTTTTTCGCTCTTAGCTTCCAGAAGTAGACAGGTGTTGGTCGATGATGCACCTGCGCGCAGACGTATCCCGTTATTTTTTTCCTTTTCGTCGGCACCTATGTTCCTGACCAATTTTCCGCTGGGTAGGCGCGAAAGACGATGAACGTATCATTATATTCCATCGCGGTGATTAGAATAGTGAAAAAACATGGTTCCCCATGTATCGATTACTTCACTCACGGTATATTGTTAGGTTCCCCCTCATCATTATTTCATCACTTTAATAGATTTACTTTAATATATTAATATGTGTTTTATATTATATATATTTACTTTAATACATTTTAATACAGCTATTTTAATATTCAACTAAATTTTGATGACTTTTTCCTTTAATATTATTAGCTCATAATTATTTCATCATTTTAATATATTATTTATGTTTGATATATTAATATATTTAATTTAATAAATATAATTAATAATATTTGAATATTTTTAATATTTATATTTTAATATTAATATTTATATTTTACTAACTTAACTTTTTAGCGCAATGCACGTTATTTTAATTATCTACGTTTTATATGCACATTGATTTATATTTCGATTATTGAAATGCAATTGATGTTATCTATCGTAGAGAAAAAAAATATTTGATATTTGTGATGTATAATTGTATGGTAAAATAATTATGGTTAATTATGGAGGAGTTCCATTTTTATGATTATTATTATTATTATGATGTTGATAACATATGATAATTCTCTCAAACATGAACAAATTTTACTATAAATTATAATAATTTCAAATATTATTATAATAATAAATATCAAGATATTTATGATAAATAAAATAAATATTTTTATTCAGTAAATGCAATCGCAATTATAGTGAATATAATTACTTTCTTAAATTCATTTACCATTTATGTAATAATATTAACTAAAAAAATATGTTAAGAAAAAACTGAAGATTTTCAAGCATTGTGTGTGACTATTATTAATAGCATAATTGACTATATTTACATAGTTAATGCAACTATAAATATACATAGTTGTCCTAAAAAATGACTATAAATTATGATAATTGTAATCACTTTTTTCTCTTAATGCGCTATTGTTATGATGTACAAGTTTACAATGGACAGTAAAACTCATCAAAAGGGAAATTATCTTCTTTTCTTTCTTCTTGTGATTTTTCACTTTGACTCAGGATTTTCTAAGTTTCCAAGGATATAATAGCATAAAATGAATGACTACAGAGTCGTAAAGATTCTGTTTAATGGGTCCTAAGAAGTTAAGAAAGCTTCTCATTTAAATAATATTTAACATTTTAATGTTAAATAGACGGAAATCTTAACTAAGACCTCACAAACTTAAACGACTGGTGATTATCTCTGAAAATATTACGACTTCTGTAAACGTCTCGGAAATATTTTGCAGTTTAGGATTTCTTAAGCTGATTAAGGAGGAAAGAGTCGTCGTTCCGTTTGTTTTGAGATTATGATTACCTCAAGACGGCTCACCTTTGCATTTCTCACAGAATCGCGCCGCTCTCGAAGTCGAATGTGAAGCTGCCGAGTGGCGCCAATCGAAAGTTCACGACGGAAACAGTTAATGCTAATTTCCCATCGTACCTTGTGTAATATAGACGATGGCTGGACGAGCGAACGGCGTCACCTGCTCTCTTGTCCGTCGTCTTCTTGACCACATCCTTCCTTTTTCCAGGCACTTTCGTGCGCCACGCACGTAGTCGGTGTGCGTTCGCAAGTGCTGTGACTCGATGTGTGCGCACGTTGCGTAAACTCCTTTAGACGTACGTGTGCGTGCATCTCTTTGGAGATCCTCCCCTCACGTCTGTTCCCCTCTCCGCCTCACGATATTGGATCGTCTTTCATACCGTTCTCACACGGAGAATTCTGAAGCTCAGGTGCGATGACCTTGCAGGCCCTTTAAAAAGACTGCCCCATTCGCGACCCCAGGGTGGCAACGGTTTTTGTAAAAAGTTTACTCTCGCCTGTGTGCAGGCTACGCGTATGTACCTCTGGGCGCTTTAAACTTTAAATCGAACGCACAGGGGAACCGCTGGTCACGCTTGCCTCGTCGCGAAATTATTAAGAGCCCCTTCCGTAACCCTTTAAGAAGGGTGTCTTTTGCATGACCTGCTATTAATTGCCGAATTCACTTTCGAATTCATCGCGTGACCTCCATTTCATCCGTTCGTTATTTACAGCAAAGCTATATTCCATGTGTTCGTCAGCCTTTGTTTCAAGTGAAAGTAAAGCTGCAGCTATTAATAATATTGCGTAGCTGTAAATATTATAAACGTCGGAATTGCGCGTCGTTCATAGCGTCGAAAGGCAACGATGTATCATGATCAGATTTTCGTAGCGTATAATTATTTCATACTCTGTTAAACAGAGCGAGCGAGAAAGCAATGTTGACGCTCTGACTGCTCCAGCGAGCGACATGCAATCGTGCCTATGACTTCCGCTTTCGATTAACCGCCGCTCAAAAGCGTTGACTCATAAAATCGTGTACACGCACGTTTATGAAATTAGTCGGACATCGTAACGGGACTCTGGTGAATGGTACCCAAGTCGAAAAGTATACTTACTCCGTATCTTACAATAATTTTCTTAAAGATATGTATATATCTATATAAATATATAGACATATTTTACAAAAAATGCTCATGGAAAATGAAGATCAATTTTTACTAAGTTTAAATGTTGATAGAATATAGAAATTTTGAATTTTTATTTTTTAACAATTTTTATTACTATCATGTTAAATACGTATTAATAAAAATTTTGTTTATTTAATTATGTTAATTTTATTAAATCTGTAATATTTAAATATAAATAATTTAAATTAATATTTAAATTATTTACAATATTTACTATGCATTTTTAAAAATGTATAATAAGTCTTCATTTTTTTCGAGCATTTTTCTCGGTTTGATGCCTTTGGAAGTTACTTTCACGAGAGATGTGATGTTTTGAGCAGCTGTTTACAACCATGGAAACTTCGAGGTATCCAACGGCGAGGCCGAGCATGATGCGATGCGGCGGCTCGAAGAAAAGTAATATCAATACGTCTCATATGTCATTGTTCGAAGGAAGTGGGTTCTTTAAAGTACGAGCCCACATCCTGCCGTTGGGCGACTCGAAACACGGTCAGTCGACTCGTGCAGTCATGTCCATCGTGAGAGGAGTATCGTTATCTCGTGAAAAAGCAAGCTTCTCGATTAGAAGAGACGTATCGACGTAGTGTAATGAAAGCAAGAACGAAACGAGCAATACGTAGAAGCCGCTTATCATCGAGTCCGTATTTATTTGTTACGGGACGTCGTTTAATGGAACGCAGCTGCCGTCATCGCTGCACCGGCGCGGCGATAAACCAACGATCTTTTTTTCTACCGAATAACGAAGAGAGCGAGTGACGAAGTTCTCGGTGTGCCGCTGTCAGATGCGATTGCCGTATCTAATCGTGCGTTGCGTTAAATGGTGCCACCAACACATATGTGTCTCGGAGAGACTCGAAGTGATTAAATGACAGTATGCGCACCCGTACGATAGAGAATCAATTCGCTATCAGTGAAGCGGGGACGCTCGCCCGTTGGAGGTGACGTGTTATATCGATGACCTAGTTCGAGAAAACAACATCTTCCTGCTACCGAAATTCCTGGTTCTGATAAGAGTCGTTTCGGTCATTCGAAGCGATGCAATTATTGAAGCGTGTCATCATGTTCACAATATTGCCAAATAATAATGTAATTGTTCCTTGATAATTACTAAATGAAAAACTCGTATGAATACAACCAAGTTATATATAATTTTAAAAACGTTCTGATTGTATGTAAAAAAATCTTAAACGTTCTTAACTCGTTTTAATAATAAAAAATATCTGCAGATTTATTAAATATTGACTAATATTTAGCTATATCTAAATCTTTAAAGAAAACATCTGAATTGATTTTAAAAGATTTTTTACTTGTGAGAATTCAAATTTTTATTTCTATATCTATATATCCAGATTCAATTTATTTTAATTACATACAAGATATGCTGAAAGAAAATGTGTTTGTAATTATAATTGTATGGAAAAATAATTATGATTGAGAGTTCCATTTTTATAGTTAATGATAATAATGATAATAATATATAATATTACTATTATATCATTTATTACTATTATTATTATTATAAACTATAGTCGTTTTATATTATAATATTTGCAACTATTTTTTCTTCTCAGTATAGTTTATATTCAAATATAGCAATTCGTTCTCTCTCTCTCTCTCTCTCTCTCTCTCCTCCCTCCTCCCTCCCTTCTTCTATCTAAACTTTTTCGATTTCGAACATTTTAGCAATACTATAATGTTTAGCAATATAATATATAAATTTATATATTATATTATATTATAATTTTTCCTCTGATATATGTTGCGACTAAAATTAAAATCTAAAATTATTTTCTATCCATGTGAAGCATGAATTTGTATTTTTCCATGCGCAGTCATCATCTAATATTACAAGTTCTACGAAGTGGGGTTCGGGAGTCGTGTTAAGTAAGTCGGGCGCCAACTGGAGTGTCTGTGTCTGTAAACGGAGCACAACCGGTCGGCCCTTTTCTGTCCGCGAGGGTCGATTCTGCCTTCCGCAGGGCGCCAATCCGCCCGGTCGACCGAAACCAGACGCTCACGTCGTACAGCTCGAACAGCTGATGTTTTCGCATATTTTTCGGCAGATGCTTGGACCGACGCAAACGCCCACTTCCATCGCTCTTTCGGCATACCTGCGCGTTTTTCTATATAAGAAGGGCTCGGGCGATAATTCAGTTTAACGTCCCAGATCCATGATTATTATATCTTCCATTATTATTTTCTAGATAATCACGAATGCTCAACCAGTATATTTTATATCCAAGAATGAAGTCGTTTTTATAATAACGTAATTAATAAATCAGACTGATCTAAAAGGGACTGATCAGGATCATCCAAAAGAAACCTCTCGGATTTTTAATACTTCTAATCTTAATCCGGAATAGTCACCTAGTTTTTTTGCGTAAACAATCACCTAGATGATTTTTACACTTCAACAAGTTTAAAAATTATTATTAAATCTTCAACAATGAAAATAACACATATCCTAAGTTTTAAAGGGTTCTGTTTGAAGTATAGAATGTAAGTAAATCCCACTTTATAGCGATTGATAAAGAAAGTTTCAAAGTTATTTACTTACAATTTAAAATACTATAATATCAATCATATAGACTATATAGTCGTTCAAAAATTTTTACTTCGAGTCAAAATGATGCGTTATTGCAGTCAAGATTTAATTACATGTTGTATATGTATATGTATATAAATTGTATTACATGTATATGTATATGTATATAAAAGTCATCTCATTTTTTTTTACATAAACGATCATTTGGGATTTTTATATCTTATATTAAAAGTCACTATTATTACTTATATGATGTATGGCTGTTTTAAAATTTAATATTAAAAATCTATAGTTTACATTAGATTTTTAGCAATGGCAAAAAGTTTTAAAACAGTCATATACAATATATAATTAATAATAATGATTTTTAATTGGGGTATATAAAAATTCCGGATAATTGTGTAAAAAAAATAAGTAGCTATTTCCGAGTTAAAGAAAAAATTATTTTAAATAAATCCGTTCACTTCGATGAAACAAAATATGTTGAAGCAAATATGAAACTCATTCGACTATATAATGCGATAATTAACGCGATAAATATTTTGTTGATTCAGTAATTGTGTTTATTGCGCAGTGTATTGAAGAAATTTATTGTGTTGCATCAATACATAATTTGTTCAATGCGATATTAATTGGAGCGGAGGTTATCATCCAAGAGTTTTGTTCATCCAAGCAGTTTTTTTCTTTCATTGTAAGAAATTAATAAAAGGCTTGCCGTTTGACATCATAAATAGCAATGTTATAATAAGACTATTATAAGACTTAAAGAAACTATTATAAGACTTAAAGAAACCAATTCTGTTTGTAATGTCGCTTCTAGCGTTGCGATGACCGGTAATAAGGCTTCGCAAAAAAACGCAATGTCACTGATACCGTAAGAAGGCTTTTAAGGGGAAGAAAAACCGACGCTTTGGCGCTATCCGACAGAAGCGCAAAATGCGGCCAGTTCAAAAGGAAAAGATTAGACGCGGGAAGCGGTTGTAAGAAACGGAATACGATGTCGGTAGAGGGCATCGAAGAAGAGCGGGGAGGTTCTGTTTCGTATCCGAGCGCGAAAGAGTGATACGAACTACGAGGAAGGTGATGGGAGGAGGGCAAGAGCAGAAGGAAAGATCGGCATCGGCGAACATCACGGACAACCGGTGCGGTGCGGCCCGCATTTTCTTGGTGCCGGTTGCTACTCGTCGTTGCCATCGTCGACGAACGTCCCGGTCGCATGAGGGCTGATATACTCAAGGCCAAGGACACTCACATGCCCACCCACAACACACCCGAGAATATGCGACGGCGCGGTTCTCCTGCATATACTTATGCGCGGCAACAAAGTAAGAGAGAGAGAGAGAGCAATGGATATGCTCCCGCATTATGCAATTATCTGTCGATAGTCTGTCTGCGGCGTCGCCCAAAGAAAACTAATATTATCTCGAGCACGCTAATGATAACTGTTGTCTGTCCGACTGTGCGACTGCGCGACCTGCGCGCGTTCTCATCTATTAATTTAATTTGGTAGTTAAACGAGTTTATTTTCGAGGGGCGATGCTATGAAGGCAGAAGGCAGTGACAGAAGATTTCGCATGAGGTCATTGTCCAGAATATATCAACAAACAATGTAACTAAATTAAACAAAATCAAATGAAAGGACCAATGCGATCCTAAGTTTGATATCTAATAATATTTTAATATGTAAATTTTAAAATATATCTTAATCTTTATATACACACACATACAGATATTATTCTATTATATTATTAAGAAAAGTAATTATTCAATTTATTTTTTTTCTTTTAATGGTTACCTCGAATCGTTAAAAGAAAGAATTTTTTATAATAATCTTAAAATTTATTATACATTTAAAAAAAACTCAAGAAATTCAAAAGAATTTCTTTTTGGAAAAATATTATAAAATTAATCGAAACAACTCCATATAAAAAAACAAATCAAATTTGTTTTAATTTAATAATCTTGACTAAAGTATTAAATTTACTAATTCAGAATATACTTTATTTGCGTAATGTATTTTTCAGTATGTACAGAGCAAGTTATAAGTATATTTAAAAATTTCGTGTTCCTGGATAAAAAGGAAGAACAAATATATTGCTATGAAATTGCATTAAAACGCAATTGTTTCGTTGTCAAAATAATGATCGACTCAAATACAAATCGTGAATAATAACTTTATTTAAAAGTTTCAGGTGGATATTTTTTTACAACAGATGCTTAAAATGTCCTCCATCATTTTTTACACATGCCTGAGCACGACGTACACATTGGCACATTCCTGGTCTTTATGAACAGTGTTAATGAAACATTTATCGATCTAATGTACACAGAAACATTTGTTCTGCTTTTTCATTCAGGAATACACTCACTTTTACTTATAACATACTTATGACTCACTCTATATAGTTTGCATTGTTTACTGACTTGAAATGCTGTCACGAACTAAAATTGAAAAACTTATCATTATTATAAATTGATCGTCGATTTAATGAT
Organism: Atta cephalotes; assembly: GCF_000143395.1. NCBI lineage: Eukaryota > Metazoa > Arthropoda > Insecta > Hymenoptera > Formicidae > Atta > Atta cephalotes. The sequence goes on from NW_012130089.1 coordinate 3,627,982, forward strand.
GCTATTAGCATCTTAAAACAAAGAATAATTTATTGAAAAATATTATCTCAGTCAATGTGATTTTAGACCACAAAGATACGAATTTTTGGAATATGACTATTTTTAGCATACCTGCTTTCTCGGAACGACATCTGACAATCTTTCTGATAAAAGAAAATTGTAAAAAAAATTGTAAAAAAGCAAGTTATAATATCTCCAAATATTCGCTTGATCCTCTTTTCTCATTATTCTTTTTATAATAGTTAATCTTTTTTACTTCTCACTCTTCTTTGCTTCAAAATCTTTTTTTATACTATTCTTACAATTATACATTCTTACAATTGCAATACTGCCGGTAATATAATAGTCTCGAGATGTCTTAGAAAACCCTTTTAAACTTTCTTAATTTTTTTTCCAAAATCATTATAAAATGAAACGAGCAAGTCCTTGAAATATCCGTATGGATACTTACGGTAATTTGGAATTGGCTTGACGTACCTATGAATTTAGAGTAATACAATCTTTTTGCTGTCGCCTATAAATATCCCGCTGCCTATAAACGCAATGAGTTAATGGTAGGAGTTTTACGAGGGTCTCTCTTTACAGTATTGTCCTTCCCGGTTTCCCCGGGTAACGGGAGAAATCTGAAGAGCCCGCGAAATTCTGAAGAGAGGTCTGATCCCATCATCGGGTGATTCTCATATCGTCACATGCCGATAATCGAAATCGCGACACGCAGGCGGCTTATCGCGATTACTCGACGTATATGGCGTATATTTGCGACGATCACTCGTGCGAGACCGGCGTCGTCTAGTCTACTCCGCTCGGCTCGACTTTGCCGAGTGTTGTGTGTGACGCAATTCGCTTAGGCATCGGCGAAGTTACGCGCTCGCGAGCTGCGCGATTGCCTCCGGCAAATCACGTAGGACTCGGTCGGCTCTCTGACGTACCGAGAGAAACGCACGGCCGTTTACCATTCCGATGAGAAGCTCTTGTGACTTCCGCTACGACAGCTGCGGATAATTGCGGATAATTGCCTCTAAAACGCGATTTCACCCGTATGCGTACCTATTATTGTAATTAATTTTAATCCTGTTAACTTTGTGAGATCCTTTAATTATTTATTCTTCTTCGGTCTGCGTCAATTTTATCTCGTTTGCTGCGATGTCTTTTTCATGTTTCAATATCGCGACCTCACATATCAATATTAATATTTATCTTCCGCAATTTACGAGTATATTCTAATCTTTGAGCTATGCTTTTCAGTCTTCTGTAACTTGTACAATAAAAAACTTGTGTTAAATCGGATCCTTGTTAAAATTTTTGTGTTAAATTGATATTTCTTAGTATTAAGATAATAAACAATTTATGAATAAATGAACAAAAAAAAATGAACAAAAAAAAATTCTAAAACATAAGTTCTAAGATAAATGTATATCAATTTAATACTAATAATAATTATAAATGTTAACTGAAGGAATTTGTTTCCAAATTGTGTCAAAGCGTTGCATTTTTATATAATATTGTGTTATTCTCTAACATTTATCTCACGTTAAATTGGATTGAGATTTGGAACACATAAAATGTGTTAAATTTAATACAAATTTTTTTCAACTGTACATTCTATAAAAAAAAATGGAGATGGATTTAATACTATGTAAAATATATCTTACCGTGTTAGAGTTGATAAATTCCAACATTATATGGATATAACAGCATAGTTTAAAACCTATGATGCTAAATCTACACGTTAATGTTTATATCAACATCAACACTGTGAGAATATTTAATATACATGGTATTAAATATACATCCATATTTTTAGAATATACATGATTCTATTTGAATATACATTGACTGTCTTTTTCCTTTCTCTTTCACGGTACTTTATTCTGCAAAATTCTTGCAAGGTGAGGAGCAAGGAAGAGTAACTGGGATCATTACGATCTCGGAGGATTGTCGTTCTGCACCGTATGACTCGTCGTTTGGCATATCGTATCGCAAAGCCCCGTTAACGACGCGGTGCAAGTAAAGCGGCATTCGATGTTCGTTAGCTACAGAGATAGCTATATGTGAGTTGCGCAAGATTTGCGCGACCGACTGATAGCCTGACTCAGAGCGCTGAAATGCGACGCGGGTGTTCCGCCGGTCCCGTACGTGGTATATGACCAATAAATGACAGGACGATCGTTTCGCAACATGGTTTTCAATCGATTGGACTTCGCCATTCGCGTACTCGGTTCCTGATCGTTTCGGGAAAGGAGAGGGATATCTCGCGCGAGATAATCGCGGTTATTTTTTTTCTTCCACGCGTATCGGATTGGTTCGATGCGTCAGAAAGGTGTAATCGCGACCGATTGTCTCCGACTGATTGATATGGGGTAGATACTCACACTTGTAAATGATTGTTCGCTGGGAATTGTCCAGGCGGAGTGAGGGACAAAAGGGGGAGGAGGGAAATGATACAATTGTATCCTTATCTTATGCATTGCGCCGCAACGATGATTCGACTGTTTCGATTTCGATCTTTCAATTCAGGTGGTATTCTCTCGAATTGGAATTATTCATGATTTCCATGCGTGCATTGAAACGATTGTTGCCATCAATCAAATGCGTGCTTTTATCATGCGTTTGTCGCTGCTTTATATCGTGTGTCGATGCGCGTGGAAATCAAGAGCTAATCGATAGATCCTTTGTTCAGTTCTTTCTTTCGAGAATGTATGAGAGGTAATGTTGCACCATTATTGATGCGAAGAAAAACTTATCTTTATATTTATCGCGTGTATAGTATGGTATCTACAGAACAAGAAAATATAATTTTAAAGGATAAACGTTTTTCTTTAAATTATGATGAACGTTATTTACAAACAAATTGCGTGTTTGCCGTCATTGAATAGACAATACGTAAACGTATCTGTCGTATGTATATAATTGCGCCGGCAAAGGAAGAAATACACTGCAATCTTATCGAGAAACTTTGTCGAGCCAGGGAAATTTACTTAAAACCCGAAGCCCGAAGGGAACAGGCGTGAAGTCTTCGGGTACAAATGACACTGCTTAGCAGTCCTCGGTAAAGTAATCCGATACAGCCTTGTGCAAGTGACGGCAGGGGTCGAGTAAAAATCTTCTACCTGCGTTTAATTAGTGGCACCGCGCAGCACCGCGTATTCGCTCCTCAGCGCGGTAAGGGTCAGATACATATTCGCCCGAGCTTTCTTTTCTCTACTATTCGCTCGTATCGGAATACCGTTATCTTAATTAACGTTGTATCTCAAGCGTTTCTTTAGCCGAGTATTAATTCTTAGAATCGACATTCCTACGCCGCACGCCTCTTCCCGCCGCTACGCTGTCGTAGTAGCGCGCGAGACATCAGCGATAACTACGCCCGAGCAGTATGATTAGATGCGATTTATTAATTTGCTAGAACACAGTGGGAAATTTCTAGGGTTGCGCGCGCGAATCTCCAAGATAAATCGCACCTGCAATATAAGAATGATATAACGAAAAATATTGATGTTCTAAACATTTTGAAGAAGTTGACTATTAATGGAAATGATAAATAGAAATTTACACGGCAAGAACAATTTTGCTGAAGTGTCTAAAAATTTAGGTGGCTACAGATCTGAAAATAATTTTGTTAGAACCAATAAAATAATGTAGGAAATTTAAGCATAATGAGTGTTGCAAAAAATTTTGATATTCTAACCATCTTGAGCGACTTACATAATAATTATTTTGATATTTCAACAAAATTATTTTTTCTTTATTTAACTGAAGTTTTAAATACTTCAACAAAATTGTTTTTTCCATGTAAAATGTGTACACGTATTTTATTTTATATAAAATAAAATTATAATCTTATAATGTTACAGTAAATAACGAAATAAAGTTTAGTAATCGTAGACTGAAATTTTGAAAGAAAGTATAACATCACTGGTACAATGAAACTTTTTTAAATTTTACAACAGCCTCTTCTTCATAAAGTTTGCAGCGATCCATTTTTCATGTAATTACATCAAAGTACTTTAACATCGCATTTACATCTTCTCGAGATTCATCGTCGCGTTGTTTTCTCCTCGCGAAAATTTCTTGTTTTTTTTCAGTCGCGCTCTAACAGGATTCGTCATCTTTCCTCTTTTTCTACATCTTTTTTTTCGCGAAAGAAGTACCTGCATTATTTCTGCCGACGGGTATCATTACCTACCTACTTCGTAGGATATTCGTGAATAGACATTAGCGTGGGCAAACCCGCAATTAGCTTTATCAAAAGCAACTGGACGCGAGTAGGTGGATTCGTGGAAAGCAATTACATGTTAATGGCTCGCTTCGCATGGCAACTCAGCTTCGTCTCGCAATCAGCTCGCGCCGAATTAGCATTTGGCCCCTTACGTTTTCGTTGGTGACCTATGTCGGTGCTGGTCCGACCATCTCTCTAGCTGGGTCGTCAAGCGTGTCTTCTTGAAAATTAACTCGGAGCCGTCGGGACTGCCACGGAAGTGATGGGACGTTTATTCGATTGACACAGTTCCATGTGGCGATCCCGCACGTGTGGAGAAGAATATCTTTTTCTAAATCCTTAAAAAATACAACATGGAAGAAGTGAATATTACTATTAAAAGAATCTTAACTCAAGGATTATGCGCATATTTTTTATATAATATACACAGACTACACACTGAATCTTTTAAATCCAGTCTAGTATTTTATGCATTATTCTATAAAAATGCATATTTTTAGATAAATTTTTTCCAGCGGAATATTAATAAAATGTAAAATGTTCAATACGTAAAATGTTCAATACGGATTAAAAATTTGCGTTGAAAAATAAAAAAATACTAAAAAACATTTACTAAATTTTAATAAACATTTGTTTGAATTTTTTAAAATAAAATTAATGGTTCTTTTATATATATATTGGATTGTCCGGAAAGTTCGTGCCGCAAAAGATTTAAATTTAATAAATGTATACTAAAATTTAAATCTTCTGAGTTTCAATTTTCCTTCAAAAATCGGTACGAACTTTCCGGACAACCCAATATATATATATATATATATATATATATATATATATATATATATGTATAGTATTATTATTACTATATATTATTATTAATAATATATATATAT
>NW_012130089.1:3633107-3657930 GCF_000143395.1 Atta cephalotes
ATTATGTTATACTTACTANAACTAGTACTACGTACCTACGAACTACTATATATATATATATATATATATATATATATATATATATATATGTATAAGTATTAATTTTATTTAACTATCATTATTTTATTAAATAAATTACTATAAGTAAATGTTTAGTTAATATTATAAAAAAATTGTATGAAAGAAACGTATTAAGATTTAGTAAATTTTTTCTCAGAAATGTGTAATCGATATAAAATAAAATTCATTAAATAAGATGAAAAATATCATTTTCAATGAAAGGTAAAACATCTTGCGCTTTTTTGGTGAGAATATTTGAGAAGCATATGGATCTTTATCTCCATGAAAAATTGTCTACAACTCAGCTGCGTTTCGTCGTATTGTTCGCCTGCTACCTGCGTCGTTGCATTGTTATGGATGTGTTAAATTTGTTGGCTACATCGTGGAGGTTGGATTCTCATTGGCCAGAAGATGCAGGCGTTTAAAGATCAAGGTAGATCTCGAGACCGCAGGTCTTACTTAGGTAGCTAGGTGTATACTATATCTATAATACGGCAGTTGAATTTTGCTGTGGACTTAACATATTTTCCGAAAAAAAGGACTGTCCAAGGTTTGACCAGAATGCTGTGAAGCTTTTCTTAACGTCTTCGACAAAATAAACAGAGAACGGCAGGTGAGAATAAGCAATTTTACCTGTTTGAATTCTAAGCTTGAAAGTTACTGTAAACCATATGCCGTTTTCAAATACCTATTGGCTTGAATAAAATTTTAACGAAACGTCCAGCCACACATTTAGAAAAAAAGTATTTGTGATTTGTGATAATTTCTGTTAAAATAATTAGAAACTTCATATTTTATAATTATTGCTAATAATAATAATAATAATAATAATAATAATAATAATAATAATTGCGTGTAAGTATATGGGGCAAATGAGATGTCAACAACGATATTGTTGGCAATAAATTCATAGGCAAACGGGACTTTCGTTTATAATAAATTTATAATTTATAATTCAGTATAATTTATAGTTATGTTCGGTCAACTATAATATTTTTGGGTAGAATTATAAGTACTATTAGTAATATATATTATAATATATATTATAATATAATAATTATAATATATATTTTTAATACATGACTATAAATTATATTGAATTATAAATTAAATTTATTATAAACAATCTGAAGATCTCGTTTGCTTATAAATTTATTGTCAACATTGTTGTTGACATCTTATGTGCCCCACATACATTTACACGTATACTCACAACAGTTCGTTTGCGCATAAAATTACTGTTTATAGATCGATTGCCTACAAGCCCTATTGTGTACATTAAGGCTCCTGAACCTCTATCATACAACATACGAATCATAGTAATCAGAAGCAAGAGATAACATTTTTTTAGAACCTCGCTTCGTATAAATTTACAATTTTCCAGAAAGCGAAGCAAAGTTCTATATGGGTTTACAATTTTCCATGTAAAGTTTAAATGACGTTAAATGATAATATTAATATACATTTTATATTGTCAACTCTCTTTATTTGTTAATAATTTTATAATAACGATTGACGGTCAAAACTTTTTGTTCTCGGTTACAAATTTTGACAATATGTCAAGGTCAAGATAATTGGAGTTGCTACTTCTAATATATTATAGATTTAGATCAACTGATTACTAATCGGCTTAAAAAAAAGGTCGCCATGATTGACGATGATGTGGCAAGAAATTGATATCTTCTAATCCCTGTTTTATGTAGGTGAACATCAAATTTCTCTTACAAGAAGATATCATTTCTGAGAGCTCTGCAAAACACTCCTTGCTCTACCATAATAAATTATTTTGTTGATTATAACAAAAATTGATTTTGTAATTACAATCTGATTTTATATTGTTATTTACAAAACGTGAATAACCAAATAAAATTATACTATATTAAATCAAAAGGTTCACCACATTTTGCTTATCTAATAAAAAAATATTACATTTTATTAGTAAAAAAAATTGTCTACTAATAATCGGTTACTTATAAATAATTCTCTTTTTTTTTGTTATCATTACTATAAATTTTTTTTCAGTGTATCTCACTGTTCGCTATCAAGAAAATCAATATAAGAAAAAATATATTTAACAAAACTTGTTTATCATCGTTATACAACGCTCGGATATAATTATTAAGATTATTTCTTCGCGTGACTATCCTTTACAAACGTGTTTCCGTTGACACACACGCAATATTTATTTTATATATTTTACGCTGCTGTATTTCTTATTAAAACTTAATAATTCGAACCAAGCAGTCAGGTAGTCAGTTTTTACAAGACCTTCACTGCCATTTTCTCACATGATACAATTTGTACATTCATCTCTTTTCAGCCAACCAATATTTCAACTTTCCTTCGCATGTTTCATGATATATGGCATACATAAAGATTCGATGCAAATGCTCGATTGAACGATGGTATTATCGACGAGTGTTATCGCGACACCGGGTTCTGTCGTGAATCCTAACGGATTAATCAAAATCAGACATTCGTCGATGTCGAAATGACGATAACCCGTCCCGCGCCAAATCGCTTTCGTGGAAAATCGAGGTGCATGTACTTTCGCGTGCGAACGCGAAATCAGCTGCGTCATTCGCTTTGTCGAAATCACGGCGCATCGCCTTTTCTATCCGTTTCATGGACATCGCCGGAGGTTTTTAACCTCCGCATTCGTCACGTTCTGTGGTTTTGCTATACTTCACCGATATTGCATCATGTAGGAAAGAGATAACCTGGTATTATTAATGTCAACTTCATGATTGATTTCCTGATGAATTAAATATCAGTCTTAATCTGATGTGGAGCGAAAATAAAGATCCAACGTATATTTTTATTTATTTCATGATATCGACATATGTCTTTTTATTTAACCTTACAGAACCTTACGTACACAGTCCAAATTAAAGTCAATAAAAATAAAAAATATGTGTGAGCCTTCACAATTGCGCAAAATATATATTCATAATACAATAAAATATATATTTGCAAGCAAATAGAACTCAATAAACGAAGTTTCTTATCAATGACAATAACGGATGTACTTGATAAACAAACTTTATCAATAATGATAAAAAGTAAAATGTAAATCTGCATTTATTATTTTGTTCTTGTTTAACATTCTAAGTAATAAAAATAAAATAAACTACAGTTACACAAGTTTCTAAACGTAGACATTTCGGACTTTGGAATTTCCTTTTATATAGTGCAATAAATAGTGAAGTTTAGTACAAACTAATTTGTACTTGACTTCATTATTTGTTATATTGAAGAGAACTCAAAAATCCAAGATATGTTTGTAAGTTTATTTTACTTTTAACTTCGTTTATCAAGTTTTAATTTCTTATGAATTTTATCACTTTGTAAATATACAAATTACGCATCAACCGCAGAGGGTCACATAGGCTTTTTTAAATTGACTTTAATTAGAGTTATATACGATTTGTAAAGTTAAATTAAAATATGTCGACATCGCAAAGTCAATAAAATTGTATGTTTGAATCTTCTTTCTCGCAAATTATGGCAGGCATTTAATCAGTTTATTATTTTTTATTGGATTTATTGGAGCTATAAAATAATTAAAGTCAATCTATATTAAAGTAAATTAATTTATAGTTTATTTATATTATTTTTAATTAACATTATATCAAGTTTTGCAATTAAATTAGCTAAGATAGATACAAGATATTACTACAGAAATAATTCAACTTTTCAACTTTTACACATCCAACTATTAATTATTTTTATTAAATTTCAATTTAAAATTCTGTAAAATGCATGAATAAATCGATAAAATTCTTTTTATGTCATAAACATACTTAGAGATTTTTTTTTTAATATCGTAAACATGCTTAGGGAAGGCCGAATAAGATGGTAATCATATAAATCACCATCAAAACCCGCTACGGAAAGTGCCGCCACTATATGAATTAAGCAATGGAAATTAATTGCTGATTCTATTGGAACGTATAATCGCATAGTAAGTATGATTGCATTAAATCTCGCACGTTGCTGCGATTAAATATAATTTATGACAATGCGTGTGTACGCATCATACGACATGCGTAAACTCTCTCTCTTAACATTGTGTAACGCGATGTTGAAGTGTCTGCGGGGGAATTGCATCGCGGGGCTATCGGGATTAAATGTATTTACCGTGCACAGATAATTTCCGATCTTGAGTCTTATCGCGCACCACAACATGACTATTGACCCTGCTTAACATTGATTGATTTCAACACACGTCCCGGGGCGGCGCGATCGAAAAGAATTACGCGTTATCTTCTCGCTCGGCTATTTATAATGTTTTTAATGTGCGCGCGGAGTGGAAAATCTATTACGCGTTTATACGAATGATTAGGATTGCGCTAAACAGGGTCAGCGAAAAATCTTGATCATGTCTACGAGAGTGTATCTCTCGAGAGTGAATTATGTTTCCTGATATACTGCAAGCGATCAAAATTACACGAGAGTTTGAAAGAATCGAAAGGAAGATACATATATTGTATATATTTTCCACATAAACGCTTTAATCTGAAGACAGAGTGATAGAAGCTTGTTTGCTTGAAGTTTCAAGTTGTTTCAACAAAATAATCTGAGAAAGTGTAACATTCTTGACATTCTACGTATAATGTTCTAAACATTCAAGTGCATTACTATCGTATATCTTGAAGTTCTATATCATACATCTTGACATAAATTCTTATTCTGAGATTATCAAGAGATTAAAACCCTTCCGGCAACATCAGTCGTTACATTTTAAAACAAACAAATTCGAAGGCAGATTTCCAAGGAAATGACGTTAAAGAACTGACACAAAAGCTATTTGTTAATATATAATCAATTAAATCGTTGGTTATCACATCGATATTAATTTATTGTAGAATTTATTCAATAAACTGATAATTTAGTAATACAAAACTATTTTTATGGTATGAAATTATAATTGTTTTCGGGGATAATATATTGGTTATGGTTGGAACTATAAATACGAAATGAGCCATAAATATCTTTTAAAATTTCATGAGCGCAAATTCCTGAATAAAAAGGAAGAATAAATGTTTCTATGAACATTAAATCGTAAATACTTCGTTGTCGAAACAATAAACACAAATTCAGTAAATGATTTTATTTAAAAGTTTCGAATGGATTATCTTTTTGTTTCTAAAAGATAATCAAAGTATTCACCATCATTTTCCATACATGTCTAAGCATGACATACACAAGATACGTCGTATTATTTCAAAATTATTTGTTCATCCATTATTTCAATAATAAAGCATTTGTGTGTTTCTAATGTGTCTTTCTTTCATAATTTGTTCCTTCTTTTCATCCAAGAAACGCGCTAACGAAATTTTAAAACATATTTATAACTTACTGTATATAATTATGATTATTAATACATTATAGCAGTAACTATAAAAATGGAGTTCTTAACAATAATTATTTCACGAATGCAATTACACTGGAAAAATCTTGTTGCATTAATTGGAATTCTGGTGCATTAAGTGGAATTCTGGAATATGCACAAATCAAAATTTTCTTGTTGAATTATATAATATATAATTCTATAATATAATTCTAGTTGAAATATATAATCAGAATTTTGATTATTTGATCAAAATCTTTCAATCGTTCAGTTTCAACCAGAAATTTTTCTCAAATGTAAATATAATCAAAGAGAGAGAAAAATACTTTTCTCTCAGTGTGCACAAACATGAAGATGTTCTTCACGAATAGTGGAAAATACGACTGACACTGAGAGGCACACAGGACATCGATAACGATATCGGACAATAAGAAGATTTTTCTAATGAATGGTTATCGCGATGAGGAGGCGAGACTGAACTGAGAGCGACGTATAGAACACGAATAGTATCGCGGTGCACTTCTCGTAAACACATCGGCACGGTGTCCAACATCGGCGTTTAATATTCTCGAGTTGCAGTTAGCATCCGGTTAAAGCGACGACGAGACCGCACCCATCGGACCGGACGATACTTTTTTCCGTTAGCGAAAAGGGAGAGGGAGAACTCGGTGAGACCGTTTCCTTTTTGCTTTACCTCAATTCGGGGACCTAACGTTTGAGACCTTGGATCGAACCACCGCCGTTCGTTGTCGACCTATATCGCTTTTATGTTGCCTCTTGAAATACGAACACCGCCAAATCCTAGACGTCTCGCCATTCTTCTCGATCGCTCCAATCTTCTCTCTCTCTCTCTCTCGGCAAAATCCCGGGTCCTGGGTCTCGTTACCTGTCTGCCATGCGATTCCGGAAAACCGACGTGCGGAAAGAGTATTGATCCTCTATTGATCCTCTATAGACTATCTTCTATTGATATAGATAAATAATAAACGGCATTTTCGTTTGGAAAACTCTTAAAATAGAGATAATAGATAGAGATACAAGAGATAAATTTGGAACAGAAATGAACGAACGAAAATCGGTTGACGTTGATAAGAGATTTCGACCTGTCACGTTAACTAAGAATTTTATTTTTAAGCTCGAAGAAACTGACAGATTAACTAAAAGAATTTTTTCTAGAAAAAAAGCGTTCTTTGAAGCCTGATGGTTCTTGAAAATAAAAACGTTTGTTTCGCAGAAATGATCTATTTCGTTGATGAGCTGACCTATATTCAAGAGTTAACCTTGACAGTGATCTAAAATAAAAGGAAAAGAGGAACGGGCCTCTCTAGTCAGGTGAGAACGACGTATTCGCATAAACAACTTCGTCGCTCTGCTAAAAATTAAGAGATCCGATCTCGTATTCCGACCGTGAAAAAGGAACATGTCGAGGCGAATTGGAGGTGAGAGAATCGTCATTTCTGAAACGTCGTCGAAAGGATGCGGTTTTATTTGATAGCATGGGAACTCCGGTTCACGGACTGATCACGTTGCGCAAGGCTTCCTCGTCGAAAGCGGTCGCGGTTCGCAAGCGTGAAAGACGGCCAGAGAAGCAGACGCCGTTCTCGTCGCATCCGCCGTTTTCGCCGAAAGAGTTTCGTTAGGCTGGCAATATATATGGTTTATATTTGTATGACTTTCAGCGTGCGCCGCTCTTGACGTGTTTGCGCAAAATAAAGAATTTGGACGGTCCGTCTCGCTCGCGTGTACGAGAGAGTCATCCCGTCTCGTGTTGGCGTGGCTACTAAAAATATATCGTAGACGAAACGACTGGCGAGTGCACACACGTCTTCTGCTGTATTGCATTTATAGATCGGGGCATTTATCGGAAAAAAATCTCGGCTTTATAAAGAGAGCGGTAATTGTCAAAATGCGGAAAATGAAAATTGCGGAATCGATCGAGTCTCAAGAGGTTTTCAATGATTTCGATTCTCGCGAAATTGAAGCGCAAATTGACGTTACGGATCTTGCTGCCGAATTGAATAACGTATCTCACTATTTTATTTATGAGACATAGAACATCTGTGAGCGCCTCTCGATGAAACTTGATAAATTAGAATGAGATTAACTCTTCTGATGGTGAGTCTATTAGATCATTCAATTATAAATTTCTTTGTCAAAAATGTCAATTTTCTTTACGTTATATCGGTATTATTTTTATTAAAAAATACTTATATATTCATTATTTCTTATACGAATTATATCATTTTGACTCCTTAAAATTAATTAGTGCCTTTTAATTATACTGAAAGAAAAATTGAAATACTTACAAGCAAATGTTATTTGTGACTTTTCTTCGATATTTATCGGTTATAAAAAATTTGACTGTTATGATGGAATTTATATTTCTGTAAAGTACATTTCATTTTTGTCATATTAATCGTAAAAAAAATAAACATTATATTTCAAATAAATTTTTAAGTATTTTTCTTGTAGTGTAACATAAATTAAATAAGTCTTGCAGATCCAGCTCTGAAGGATTAATGCAATCAATACTTCTATTAGTAATTTTTTTGTAAATTTTTCTGTAAAGTCTCTATAATATCTCTTCGAAAAAATATTTACTCCACTCCTATTGAATTTAGACATATTTTTCCTCTGAGCAATTCACAAACATTAGAATGGAGTGTAATCCTTTTTGTGAAACGAAATTACAATAGTCCAGCTGGCTGAACATAAGGCAAATATTGTCATTCTATTGAAATAAAATACGTGTATGCAATCAAATAATTCAACGTATCATTATTGTATTGTGATTTGAATAGTCTCGATGAAATGGTTTGAGAATTGCTGTTTCCTCGTAAAATAATTAGATACTGGAAAAAAAAATGTCTCCGGATGGGGCCACGCAAAACGCTTGGTCGGGCTAATGTGGCTCCAAAGAATTTCTATGAGAATAGAAAATGTGATTCGAGTGCTATTATGCAACTCCCCTAGGCACGGCGCGTCGAACATTATGTTCAAGGAAACAAGAGTACCCGGGGCTGGCACTAAACCTGTTTACGCGTAAAGTCTACCACACTACTATTTTTTTTCCTTTACAACGCCGTATCCGTGCACTTTAATACGTGACGCGAAGCAGGAAGAAATCATTTTTACGGTCCCACGATCACTCAGCTGCGCGCTACGTAAAGTAAACAATGTGCTCGTAAATAGCGATAAGAAATCCGTGCAATGATCAATGAGCGGGTACGTTCATTTAATAAATATCTCGACACCGCTAGTCGAATTATCTTCTTTAAAAAGAGAAGACGCATAATTCCTCCCGTTAAAAAAAAATTGTATATTACTTTGCATTTAAACGACAGTTTTATCTTGCGATCTTGAGAACTGTGAAATTATCAAACTTGACTACCTTGCGCCAAGAGTCTTACTTGAAAAATTTTACGTTTAATATATTTATTTGTATTTGTCCCACAGAAATCAGTTCTTGGGACAATAAAAATATAGAAGTTCAAAAAAAATTGATTAAAATAAAAACGTGTTGTTGAAGACGTTATTTGGAGGTCGTCTTAAACTCTGCGGAGGTTAAATTAACGGTTTACGATTCAAATTTCTCCTCCGCGGCATATACACACGCCTTCTCACAAGATATATTATCTGGCATACGTAAGGACGCATTCAAAAGCCCGTCATATGAGAAAGTGCACGCCGCGCTGATCGTAATCTCTTAATTTCGCATGTTTTTACGCCCCCGCAGGCACGGCGTCCGAGTATCCAAACCGGTATAACGCGATATTCGCGGTCGCGCCGAGTTGCACCAGGATTAAACTAATCGCGGGGAGAGCAAGGACATCGACTATCAGATAACTCGCTTTCATCTGTGTGCCTATAACCCTCCTGAGAATGCCTGCCTTATCTTATCTAACGTTTGAGCTTTATAAACTAAACTAAAGAGGGTCTGGATTTTATTTTTTATTCGTGGCTCCCGACTCATTGCTGTTTATACAAACACCCGAACTTGAATCTTCATTTCAATTCGAGAATAGTTCTCGATTAGATTCAATCTCGGTGATTTAACAACTTCATTCTTATTTACATTTTTTACGCAGTAAGACTGCAATACAATCCCATTTAATATAATTATATAATATAATTATATTAAATATGATTATATTGCAATCATATTGTATACAAAATGCGAATAAAAATTGAGTTGTATTTAATTAAGCTGTAATTATTTAATATAATTATATCCATCATCCGCTACCAATCTCTCTCCTGTAAAATGATGACCGTAATTCTCCCGTTAAAACCTCGAGGATCAATGAGAAAAAAAGAAATGACGGCGCAGCGCGTGACAGGGCGAGAAGCTACGACCGTGTTTGACACTGACAGTGGCTGATTAGCGATAGAGTTTAAGGATATAGGCAAGCAAGCGACGCAACTCGTGCGTATGCGTGCGCGCAGCTCGACGTAGCGCGGCGGAGTGAGTGCGAACGCTGGTCGTGATGCAGTGGACGAAGAGGGACAGGCGGGGGAGGGATTGCCGGATGCGGATTGGTCGGCGCGATGTAACTGCGACCCGAGAGTAGGGATACTCACAGCTGAGCGCTGGAGGTATAGCACGAGTAGCCGATCATACAGTCAGTAGCTCATGAGCGCTCGTGAAACGAGCATCGAAACGTTTCTCTTCGGAGCGGGCGAGGATGTCAGTTCGTGATCGACGAGCGACTGTGAGAGGATCATAAAACGTCTTAAGAGTCTTGGAAACGCGCGTGCACGTTGTCAATATCCCGAATATCGAGAGGACGAGAGGAGAGAAAGGAGGAGAATCCACTCAGACGACGGAAGGATAGCGGTTAAACGCGCGCCTTTATCGGCTGCTCTCTCGGCGAGCACGTGGATATACAAAATAAATACGTGCGACACCGTAGGAATTGTTGCGTCTCGCGCACAGATCAACTGCAAGTAGCAGAAGGTGGAGGAGGTGTGCCAATCGAGGGATAACCCGACGCGTTGGATCCGCGCCACGGTCCATCATCCACAGTCGAGTCGCGTTCACGAAAGAGGAAATTACGTGTTTACGTTCTTTCGTAATTTTTCGCCCCGCCGATTAACGCTTGATAAACGCGACAGACGCTAAATTCTTTGAACACGCATGTCTTGAATTCCTCCTTGCGAAGCATTCTTTTTTTTGGATTGTGTTTGGAAAACGTTTCGCACGACGAGATCGTTGGATTTGTCTCTACGCGAAGGTGCGTCGAATTTGAGTGAGAGAACCCGATAGAGGGTAGATCGTTCGCGACGAGTGCGATCGATTGCGAGAGTGAACGACGAGAAAATAATCCTCGAGTCACACTTCGCTGTCGAAGCGCGCGGAATTGTGATGCGAGTCGCCGACTTGACGTCGTTGTTCAATTGAAGTGAAGTGGAGTTTTTTCGTGAAATTATTTCGGAAGCAGCCCGAAAATGCTGCCAACGCAGCAAGAGAGCCCCTCAAGTTCGTCGGAGGTGTCCATCAAGTTCGGATCGTATCTCGTGAATGAGAATTCTCCCACGCCGTACTCGGATGCCACGAGGGTAAGTAATTAGAATCGGCATTATTCCATGGCACGAGGAAAGCACTTGAGGGATATTTTTTTTCATAAAATTCTCATCGCGGGAAATCCGGAAAAATTTCAAGCGGAAATTTTTCTTGCGACGATTTTACTCTTATCTTATGAGCGGCCGTTACTTAGGGTTTTCCTAAATTTACTTTTTGAGATATTTGAATAATTATTTTTTCATCCATAAATATCTCATAAAGTGAGCAAAAATTAAGAAGTTCAATGAAAAGAAACTTTTTTTATAAACTCTTTTTATATTTAAAATTTGCATCTAAAGAATTTAACTTATCTTGGAAATTTGAGGGAGCATGCTAGAAAAGTGTACTCTTACGGAATCTGAAACTTGCTTGGAAATTTGAGGGAATATACTAAAAAAGTTAGTCCTCATATAATTTTAATTTATTTGGAAATTTGAGAACACATTAGAAAGTCGAAGTTCTCAGGGAATCTTAAAACTTGCTAGTATGTCAACTTATTTAATTATTAAACTTGCTAAAAAAAATAAATTTTTGGAGAATTTTAATTTTTCTGTAAATTAGAGGGAGCATGCTATAAAAAGTCAGCTTTCGGAAAATCTTTTTGTCTATTTGAGAAAAAAATATTTTGTCAAGGATTAATTCTATCATTTTTTGACATTTATTTTTACTTTTTACAAAATCCTTTATTTTTACAATATTAGTTCTCGAGGGTCTTAACGTATTTTTTTCGAATTGTAATTATTATATCTGAGTCCCGGTTTTTCATTATCTGATTAACTTGTGGTTAGACTTGTTCACTTAACCTGATGGTATAAAAATTGTGTTTTTCTAACTATGATTAATCACTAGACTGTTAGTTTTGTAGTGATAACTTTAAAAGTAACCATCAATTTAGTGATTAATCACACTCTGAAAAAAATATCAAATTTTAAAAAGTATTTGTTCAAATAGTTCTAAGTAAATGTTTACTAGAAGTAAATGTTTAGTTAGTATTATTTAAAGAAATGTATACTAAGATTTAGTAATGTTCTTCGTAGTGTTATTTAATGTAACTAGAAAAATATAATTTTTATATCAGTCACAAAATGGAAAATCGGGCCTTCAGCTGTCACAGAAACTCGCGCGAAAAGCGAACAAATTTTCATTGAGAGAGATATCTTATTATTAGCATATACATTAAAACGCATCGTCGATATTCGGAAAATATTCACGATACATGACACGTTGTAAGACTGATATCACAATAGTTACATCTCACATCGTTCTCAAACGCCGAAACAAAAATCGCTTCGCATTAGACAGAAAATCGTTCTGTATTCGAATACGACGTAGTATACTATAGTTACGAACATCGTTTTGCACTGCAAACTGGTCGTTAAATTGATCTTCAGAAGGTAGACAGTGGGTCTGGCTTGGATTTAATAGAATTTTATTTGGCGAAATAAAAATTCAGGTTGAATTTCGGTCGTACTTACCTGCGATTTCCTTTCTTTCCCGAAGGAACCTTTTAATAATACGCGATAATCAAAGAGAAGAAAGACTGCATACATTCGACGAGATATACCAATGGACTCCACGTGACGAGGGTCAAGCTGTTTATTTTGAAAGCGGCGCAGGTAAAAATTTTCGAAAGCGCTGTTTAGTCTCGTCACAGATTTGCTGCCAAATATTGCTGCATGGCTGCATTTCGATGCATTGGGTCCTCCTTAAGCCGGATTAATGTCCCAAGAACGAGCTTTCCCCGCGGAATCAAGTTCAACTGGCGAAAATAGCGCAAAACGATGCTCGCGATATCGTTAATAACTTCGAAAGAACGTGCGCGCGCGCCGCTCAAAGTGGGCTGTAAACTACATTTTTATCGGTGCACGTGGCGAAGTATATAAATCTCTAGTATTAACGAAATTTATTGCTTCACGGCGTATTCTCATTCGTATTCATCGATGCGACTTTCATGAATTTACGACGCACGATCGCGTTAGTTACACGGTTAGAAGTTGGAGTGCGACAATTTTTCGAAACACTGTACGCACGAAATTGTATAGCAAGCGATTTTCGCTCGTTTTTTTTCGTCTAATTGAAAGTGTCCTTTCGTAATGTCTATTAGATATTCATTAAGCTGTTCTATTAGCAACGAAAGTTCACTTGTGTCAAGATTAATTTCTATTCTTCGTATGATAATTGTTTATGTGACGTAATAAAACGCTCAATCAACGAAATAATTTGTCTGATTTTGATGTCTGTAATCTGTATCGGAAAGATGATAGAAATGTCTGATTGTGCAGAGAAATGAGGTAGGTAGATGTTATTTTAAAGTGGAACAACCGTAAAAGCAAAGCCGATCAGCTCAATATACCGCCTAATAACTCGATGTAATATTCGATTCGTCGACAAAACCTCTTTGACGGAATGCGATAGTACATTAAGATAACTTGTTGAACGAAACGTAAAATATCATCGACCGATGTTTGTTTGCGAGGCCCGTCCTCCTCGAGATGTCATGAACAATGTTATTTTTCCGTGCTTATGTATCGATTGTCTTTTCGCGGCAGTGTCTTTGACCGAAAGAAATCGGTCGTTTTCTAAATATAGAAGTGTATTTATGCTCCTATCCTTTTGCTATTGAAAGAGGAGGAGACATTTGATATACAATATTAATCTTCACTATATGAAATTTTCCATCTTTCGCAATATCTCTTTAAGAATGAATTTTTACTATCATAGAAGTCGAATTGTATTTTACTTTTTTTAAAACAAATTTAAATTTATCTATAAAAATTCACAATCAAAATATTGGCTGTACTTTTAAAGTCAAATTCGGTCGAGAATTAAGAATATCTGAAATTCGTAATCGTGTAAATGTTGTCATGCATACTTACGAAAGCTTCAACAATAAATTTTTACTACCATAAAACTCAAATTGTATTTTACTTTTTTTTTTAACAAATTTGAATTTATCTATAAAAATTCACAATAAAATATCGGCTGTGCCTTTAAAATCAAATTCGGTCAGAACTTAAAATATTAGAAATTCGCAGTAATGATATAAATGTTGTCAGGCATTAAAAATTGAATACAAGAGATGAACACGACGTAAATCAGAAAGTGGACTTTTAATCTCTTTTTGTCGAGAAATAGTGATCGGATTAACTTAATCCTTTTCGAAGGGGAAGTTTTTCCTCGAAAGGTCTCGGGGTCTCGGGCGAGATGGATCGAAAAAACATGAAAGAAAAATCCTTAAGGCACAATTTAGAGTATGCCTGCTGCGAACCCAGGCGGCGATGAAACACCATCCTCGCTTTTAAACCCATGCGTTTCCGGCGTGCGTGTACTTATGCGTCGTCGCCTTTCCTCGTGGGCGACGAAACGAACAGGGTGCCATATGGCTCGCGTGAAAATTCATAGATATTTCCAGATCTCAAGTTCTGTTTTCCGAGCTTCGATACACGGACCGGATATTCCTCCCTCGTACGCGTAATTTACTTGGAGTTCTGGCCGATACACCGACATTTTTCTGAGTAGGTCTCAAATCCTCCGGTCTCAAATCTCCTTTCGAGACCGGTCAATTATCCTTCGGGACTTTAATGACTCAGGTCTCTAATTCTAGAGTTCGGTCCGACCAGGTAGTCCTTCGCGCGGTTATGTATTTTGTATCGCTCCGGGGAAATAACATTCCCCGGTACGCGCGGGCATGGTACGAGTATCGGTTCGCGGCGCGGAATAATCGATCGATCGCGTCATCGTCGTGATTTTTGATTTCGCACGCACGACTCCAGCCACTGCGCTCGTTCTGTTCGAGAGCCTGTAATTCGACGGTTGCACCATGATCGTCCATTTCGACCGATCGATCGTACTCTGTAAGCATGAATCGGGAATACGATCATGTGTTCCACACAATATCCGCAGCTTCGCGGATCGTTGGAGGTCCTATTACTTAACTCCTGCATGCTGAGAAATGCGGATTTAAATCGTATCTCTTCCCCATATAATTACGATGCGTTACGCATTTTGAAGTTAATATTGCTGAAATGTTTTACCGTGAAAGATCAATCTCGTTACTTAACATCCGCTTAACGTGGAAATGGAGAGATCATATTATTTACTTGGAAGATTAATATTGAGCTTAGTAATATAGAAAAAGATGTGAGAATGATTCAAGATAATCGCTGTTTTATCTACATCCGAAACAAATATATCTTTCCTTTTTCTATCTGATCCGTCCGTGTTGCATCGTAATTGCGTTAGCTATCTTAATCTCCCTTGACATGCTGTAACGTCGCACTGAGTGTTATCAAATCTTCGTTACATCCGCCTTGCGATATTTGCGTGAAATCGCAACAAGTGCGTCATGATATTTGTCTGGAATGCGCGGCGACAAGAGGGAATGAGAAAGAGAATATCGAACGCAGAATATTTAAGATGAGTCTTGAAATGTTGATGTTTTATTAATCGTATAATTTGTCTGCCATTAATCTTTTGCTAAAATTAAAATAGAGATCCTGGATGAGATATTCTTCGCAATAAATTCTTTACAGTGTTTTAAGATGCTAGTAGCATCATTATTAAATCGACTATCACACAATTTAATTGTACATTATTATTTTATAAAAAATAATAAAAATTAAACTCTGGAGATTTGACCAACAAGTATCTATTTAATAAGAGCAAGTGAGAGTAAAATTCAACACGATAATTCATGCGTTAAAAATTATATTATATTTATTCTTCCTTACATTAATTAATACGAGCGGTCTTGTTAGTTAATATAAAAAGAAATAAATATAGCATACAATAATTTTTAGCGCACGAATTATTGTGCAGAATTTTTGTACTCTCATTCGCCCTTTATTATTTCAATTACAGTTATGATTGTTTCAAGTCCGACACGCGATTTATAAAATAAAAGATGTATTTAGAATTTATGTATAAAAATATTATTATTAATATTACTCAAGATTCAACGTCGACCGTATTGATTCTCCTTTATTTCATTTATCACTAACCTGATTTATTTAATTTATTTTAATTGGATTTATCATTAATTTATCACTTATTTGATTTATTTATATAGCGTTTTGAATTATCTAATATTATTGTTTAAAATTAAGACTAATAAAAACACTTGATACCTCGTATTATACATAACATTTATTAAGGACGATATTATAGTTCGTATGTAATTTCAACCATTTGAAGCAATAAGACTTTAAGATGCTAACACGGCTCTCTGATTGGTTTATGACATTTTAAGCATTAACTTAATCTCGAAACTTGAGCAACGTCTATAGATTTCTCCCTACGTATCTGAAGTGAAACTAATTTTCGTTCATAAGAGTCTCTCAGTTGCAATATCGTTCGATTTCGAATTTTATTCCCTTAACACGGCGAATGGCGATCACGTCCGACGGACCGATATTGCCATACGCATTTTTCGACGTTTTGATTTACGTCGCTTCGGAAATAAATCGCACGTGTGTGTTAGGGCGCGGCGCATGGGAAGGACGAAAAAAGGACTCGGCGGGGAACGTGGGATCCGTAATTTTCGTCTCGATTCCAATTTCTTTTTCTCGCGGGCTTAATCTCGTCCGGTAAATTGGCCCTCTGAACTTCTCTTTGACTGCTCTCGGCCTCTCTGGCCTCCTCCGTCTCTCCCTCCTTCACTCCTCCTCTCGTCCGTCCACCTCCTTCTTTCCTGATAGGTACAATCCCATCAAATTATCCCGATTACCTGTAGCCTTGACGTATACGCGAGCCTTTCTAATAGAGACAAGCGCACACCGACGTTAACGACGATTTCGAACGTGTGCTGCCGGCATTCGCGTGACGTGAGTTTCGTTAGATTTATGCCGCGCATTTACCGTTAAATACGTGGCCTGCCTCTTGTCTTTTGCTATCGACATTGAACGTAATTCTCGCGACGCAGACAAGTCGAATTTCGAGTTATCCATTAAAAAATAATTGATTTTCTGTATTGACATTGCATTTTGACAAGAAAAGTATTTATATGAAAAACTCCGAAGAATACAAATCATAAAAAATAAATACCAATCAGCTCCGATAAGTGTGTCATATGTGCGCATTTACGTTTTTTATTAGAATTATTTTTGATATTTAATCTTTCGTTTGCATAAATCTTTTTTTACCAGGCGAGATTTTATTCTCAAATTTCTTGGCATAAATTTCCAATTTTTATTAAATAAAGATTTAAAAAAAAAATTGAGTTAAATAACAATTTGGCAACATAGCAGATATGTTGAAAAATAATCCTGAATTTTTTTCTCGATTTTTTCAAAACTTGAAAATAATTTAAATAAAAAAATTTGAACTGGAAAAAAGATCTAGAATGCCTAATAAAAATATGTGTCTACGAATGATTAATAAAATGCACACATAAACATCTAGTGTCAGCTCTTATTGATTATATCACATTTGCTTCTTTGTAATTGGACTTTGGACTACTTGTGCATTTATTTTCTTTACATCCGTATCTACTGGCTCATCTAAAAAGATATTGCAACCTGTAAGCGATTGAAAATAATCACGGTAAATGCGCGGTGACGAGATAACGCGTTTCTTCGGATACCATCCGTTCCCATTGCGACGACATGAACAGGCATAGCGCGGAATTTTAATCGAGAGACCAGACTTCCATCGATCTCGCGGTTACGGAGAGAAGGGTTCTGCTATCGGGAGTAAAAAGCAATGAGCGGATACGGGGATCGGCTCGCTTTCATGGAAAGCTCGCGTGATAACGCGACGGCGCGGGGGATAAGTCGGATGTTCTGGGAAGCGCATCCGGTGCGGTGGCGCGAACGCGGTTGGAAAAAAGGTCTCGCGTTTTCATCGTGGGACGAGTACAATTACCAGTAATGCCGGATGGTAGATCGACTGTCGGGGGTCGGCCCCTACTATGTATTCACGTATTGGTGCGTAAGCAAAACGCAAATCATTGCCACTTTCCCCGCACGCGTACGCGTGAACGTGACATTTCGCGCTTGCATGATTATTCTATTTACGAAAATGATTATTGAGAACGGCGCGCCTTGTCACGTTTAGCGTCAATCGTGTCTCTGATCCTCGCGTCACGTCGGAATATCGAACGCAATTTTCCTGCTGTGCAATTAAAGCCAACTGTATATTTTGTGGTTCTAAACAAATGTAGAAAGTATGAGATTTGAATGGTAATTAAATATATTGTTTGACTGTTGACATTGTATGATTGGAATGTTAGACGAAATATGTGTTTCTTTATATTTTCTTGTAAAAATTTAATACTGGAAAGTAATGATTAATTATATTTTGAGTATTGAAGTAGATTGTTAATAACAGTGCTATAAGTACTCAAAAGGTAATTAATCACTACTTTTTTGTATTATTAAATGAGAAGTATTAATTTGAAGGTACTAAGTTAAATTTCTATAGAGACGGTATTAGTAGTAATAGTAGTAGTAGTAATAATAGTAGTAAAATTAGTGGATGGGATTAAAACAGTCTCCAATGTATAATCTAGATTTATAAAATTTCTCTGTTACTCCGTGCTATTTTCGAGATTAAATAATAGTCAGTCCTAACTCTGTTCAACGGCAGTTCGCGCACACAATATTTTCTCAGTAATGCAAAAGCATGTTGCACGCAAAATATGTGCATGGAAATATTACTTAAAACAATTTATGAAATTATTAAATTTTTTAATTTTTTTTATTTTTAGAGGGAAATAATATAGAAAAATAAAGATCAACAGTCATCACAGTACTGGAACTAGAAGCGAAATCGAATTACAAGATTTTCTTTAACATCCTCTTTAGGATTATATGTTTTTGTTTTTGTAAAATTAAAATCTCTATTTAAGCTTCTACAAAATGTCTAAGATGTAATGGGGTCTACTCTGTATATTTATTATTATTATTATTATTTATGTATATTCTTATGTACATTATGTATCATATATACGAGTGAAAGCATAAGGGATTGATAATTATACGAATATAGTTAATTCATAATAGAACTATATTTTTTATATATAAC
Organism: Atta cephalotes; assembly: GCF_000143395.1. Classification (NCBI taxonomy): domain Eukaryota; kingdom Metazoa; phylum Arthropoda; class Insecta; order Hymenoptera; family Formicidae; genus Atta; species Atta cephalotes. The sequence goes on from NW_012130089.1 coordinate 3,652,106, forward strand.
AGCGATCTCAATAAATATCATTAATAGGTCGATATGTCAAATGCAATTATACGATTATTTCCAAGTAGATATGGTAAAACACATTATAAATTCCAGTATGATTGCATAGCTCTATTAAGTTCCTCAAATAATTACTGATAAATTAAAATATGTTTATGCCTGTAAAAGTATCTTTTTAAATGAGTAAAATATTATGTACGTAAATATATATGTAAGTCTATTGCAGCTATACTAGTAATTGTACCTGTACATAATGGAATTAATACTGTATACGTACAAGTAATACGGTTACGACTACGCTATTGTTATAAAATACAATTTATATAAATTAGAAAAAATTGAGAATCTCAATCTAAGATATCTCTGATATCTTAGATATGTTACCATTAAGAATGTTGAGTTATCTATAATCGTATAGTTGCATTGCAATATTAATAACAGTATGGTAGTGGCTATATAATATGAATTAATCATATTTATAGCTAATATTTTTATTAATCTTTTCTCTGTGTAAATATATAGTCGCTTATTGCATATGTAATCCATTTTTCGCCTTTTACATGGGCATTGTAGTAGCAGTTTTGCTGATACCTCTCCAATTGCGTATTTGTATGCGTTTTCTTACTTTAGTGCTTTTTTTTCCACTCCCATTTGTAATGTAGACTGATACGCAATGAATAAAATAACATAAAAAATAAATAAGAATAAATACGTATAAAAGGTATCCCGTAAAGACCATATAACAAGGAAAAATTCTCGAAATCATTTTAAAAAGAAAATCCTAATATCAAAAATATCGAAAAAAATGTTTTTTAACATGAAAAATATCAGTAATTTTATCTTCGCATATGTAATCTTATGTTAACAAGAGATAATTAGCTTTTGCTTTTAGCACTTTGCGTTGTAGCACACCTGAACGCGCAAATTTTAGGCGGTATAATTCGCAAATTTTTAATTTTTATAATTAAAAAACTTATTACAACTTCGACATTTTGGTATAAAGATTTTCGTCCTAGAATGATTAAAAGAAATTTATCTTTAAACGTTATTATGAACTTTACGGAACACTTTGTATATGCGGTATTTTTGTATTTATAATATTTTTATTTGATTCAATGTTAAAGAAACAAAAATTTATATTTTACAAATTAAAATAAAATTTATATTTTGTAATTAGAGAAAACTAAAGATTTTTTTCAAAATTCCTTTTCAAAAAAGTTCCAGGCATATCCAAAAGGTCTACAAAGGAAAAGGTCTACAAAGGTAAAAAAATTATCATGCATGTCAAAATTAATTACGTTAACCGTCGGATTATCTACTGAGGCATTATTAGCCGCGACGGTGAAACCATCGACGATGCCGTAATGCTGTGCTAACCGGTGTAACGGTATTACAAAAGCGACAGTGAAATGGCGGGATGAGAACGCTGGTTTCGCTCCTTGAAAGTTACGCGAGCGCATACGAGCCGCGAGCACGTCACGTTGTAATTACTTCGCACTTTACTTATGCGAACGATAAAACGATAGTCCTTCTCCCTCCCCTCCCTCTTCTTTCTCTGGAAATCACACAAGTGCTCGGATTCCGCGGAAGGCGTATACGGAAGAAAGTGGAAAAAGTAGTCTCCATCGGTGAACGGGAGAAATAGTTGTCTTTTGTCGAGTATGCATAAAATCGGCCGTAAAGATTGAAGTTACGGCATGCTCGTAAGAGATTCTGATAAGAACTGAGATTTCTCTACTTGGGTGGTGCGAGTTATTGTTACGGTTATGAGAATATAAAGCGGGACTATCTTGCACTGAGATCGGCCTGCTTAAGAGACCAACTATAAATATAATCACACATTTTTTTTCAGTTATGCACCACCGGTGGACAGAGCCGTATATTATATGGGGAATTAGAGTTACCATATCTAAATCACAAAAAAAGAATAAAAATTCTAAAACATAATTTTTGTTGGTAATTCTTAATGTTAATATATTAAATTATTAATATAATTTTTTAAATACCTGTACAATTTTAATTAATGATCAGAAATTTTACGACTTCAAATGAATACGGTTGGTGTAATTTCATATGGTATTCGAATGCACTTTTAATTCGACGACGCAATACTAGACGAGTTAAATAAACAGACTCATTAAATTCCAGTTAATTAAATTAAATTAAGTTCCAGCTTTTAAATTTAGTTTGCAATGTAAATTGATGTCTGGGGGAAAAAGTATCATTGGATTTATATTTAAGAGTTATTTAAATTTTATCTGAATTTATTTTTGAAAAATAAATTAAGACATTCGTGTTATCGTTACGAGGTAATAATACGTTCAGACGATAAGATATTTTCCTTAATATTTTTTTCCCTAATATATATTTGTGTTTACGAAGCTTTATGATAATAGCAGAATAAGTCCATAGCAGAGTGCGCGATAAAGTGACGTTTCCAACGTTATCGGTTATTTGCCTATCGTTGTACTCTTTATCTATCGATCTAATCTCAATGACATTGCCGTATCGGGTGCACAATGTCGTCTCTATCGCTATCACGTAAAAAAGCGAACGGGGCAAAATAACGATGCGATTGATTCCGACCCGGAAATCACGTTCCTGGGTGATCCTCCTCAGTGACGTTACGAGATTTCTACGGTGTGAAAAAAACGATTCGCGTGTCACTGGGAGACGATGGAACAAAAAAAAAGCTTTTAACGTTCTCTGGGTCTTTCTACGGTCGATCTGACGAGATTAATGTCTATTGCAAGGTCGCGTTGACAGATTCATAGCGGTAAATTGTGTTGGCGAAGGTCAAACGAAAGTACGATCGCTCGCCGAGACGAACAGTTGCCGGATCAAATGTCCGATGAAGAGAATTGATTTTAACTCTCTGGAGGCCAGTAATTTTTTTCTTCACACCGAAATCGCGCGTATTTTGCGGAGGCGAGAAGCCGTGAATAAACTGCTAGTAAATTATCATTGACAATGTTGAGATATTAATAAAACCGAAAGCTTCGAAATCGCATGCGCTTACACTGAAAAAAAAATACTAAATTTTAATAAATGTTTGTTTAAATAGCAGCAACTGAATATTTACTGAATGTAAATATATTTTTATTTAGTACAAAAAATTTTTGATACAAGAATTAATATGATTAAACTATCATTTTTCTAGTCAATAAATATTTATCACAAGTAAATAAATATTCACTAAATATTAAGTTAGCTATTCAAAATTCAAATTTATTGAAATATATTTATTAAAATTTAGTATATTTTTCACAGTGTACATAATAATATTACATTATATGTGGAGAAGGATTATCGTAATACCATTAATAAAATCAAATTTATGCGAGGGAAACTTTATCATCTCGAAAGTTTAGCGCTAATGGACTAACGCTGTTTTGCATTTTGTGGCTTCACAAAGCTCGCTAACTTATTCAAATATAATCCTCATCTTGTACTACTTTCTGTGTCGAAGTTAGCACAAAAAATAACGAAGGAATTCAGATTTCGTGTAGAAATTAATACATATAATAATTCCACTCATGAATCGAGGCTGGAAAAGGACGATTTTAGAAATACAGTGACTACGCTTTGAGAGCCGATATGTTTAAAAAGCACTTAAAAGGGGTCTGGCAGGCACAGACGCGTCGTTGTGTATTTTATAAGTACCACGATCGTATGCAAGCTGGATGAATCACTATGACTGGGAGTCGACATGTCGCGACGATAGAAAGAGTGAAGAGAGACAGAGATAAAACAGAAAGAGGCTCGGAACTCCGTTATCAGGTTTTACCAAATCGTTCGCCGCTGTGATCCTTTCGCGGCATTACCAGGCGGTAACATCCGATGTTTTGTAAACGATATGGATGTGACGCATGGAACATCAGGTCGATGAACGTTTAAATATTCACGTCACTTCAGAGTTGCGCAGCATTAATTTTAGTTTTTAAATTCATCATCTTTTTTATATATTATTTCTTTCCTTACTAATTGACTTTTAAAATTAGGAGATATCAATATTGATGTATCGTAAGTTATAACTTTCCAAGGGAATTATTTTTATACAGAAAGATTGATGTTGTATCTAAAAATTTAGGTAGATATAGATCTAAAAATAATTTTATTGGACTATCAAAATAATTACATGTTACAGGATGTTCAAACATTTTTTTGCAGCATTTTTTTGCTCATTATGTTTGAATTTCTACGCAATTATTTTGATGATCCGACAAAATTATTTTTAGATCTCTATCTACCTACATTTTTAGATACGTCAACAAAATTGTTTTTTTCCAGATAATATCAAGCGAAAAGAATAAGAAGGAAATGAAAGCGTTAATTAGTGGAAACGATTAGTGGAACGATGCGAACAAAATAGACTTTTTTATTTAAAAATACACAATTCCAGTAAAAATACACATTTCAGACAATTTCGGCTTATCTTTCAATCACATTGAAAGAGCAATTTTGTTGAAGAATCTAAAAGTTAGATTCTTCTAGATACAGATTTGAAAAATAATTTTGCTGAACGATCAAAATAATTAGATAGGACGATAAAATTGGTTACTGGAATATAAAAATATATTGTATCATTACTCACCATGCTTAAGATTTATGAAACATTATTTTGATGAAATTTTTAGATTTTTCAGCAAAATTGCTTTTTTAATGCATCTTCAATAAAAATATGATACCATATCATTATATATTTTTCTGATCTCCAAGTGAAAGCAAAAATCGATCCTAATCAAATGAGTGCGTCACACAGATTACAAGGCCAAATGACGTCAATTAGAATAAAAGATATATGAAGATATAATATTGTATTTTCACTGAAGATAGTTTGAAGTGGAGATAAAATGTTCTGAAATGTTATGTATTTTTAAATAAGATAGACTCAATTTTGCGTCTTACTAATTACATTTGACACTTATTATTTATCTTGTACTATATTTTTTTTAATTTCCAGATTCTTTAAAGATCAATATATTATTTTCAATATCTTTCCTTTTCCAAATTTTTCGTTTACCACAAATTCAACGTCCAATTGAAATTGTCCAAAAGTAACATGTTAACTTGTGTAAAAATTCGAGTTTAGCGAAAAGTAAAGAGCATTTTACAGATTTATTTCACACATTTTTCTCCTCTTCAAGAATATCATATTTTCAATAAAAATACAATATTATATTTTCATATATTTTTTATTCAAATTGACGTCACATGACCTTGTAATCTGTGTGACATACTCATTTGATTAGGAATTTTTGCATTCACTTGGAGATTAGGAAAATATATAATGATATCGTATTATATTTTTATTGAAGCAGCCAAAATTGTTTGTAATATTATATTTTTAAATAAAAATCTATTTTGCGCTGCATTAATTACGCTTGACTTTCATTTCTGGGCATTACTTGAGCATTACTGGCATCAGTACACTGAAGAAAAAAAGATTGACTGTTGCAGCAAATTATGGCATAGCATTTTTAATTGGTTGTAGCAGTCAATTTTTGATTGTCCTAGACCTATTGATTTTCTATGCTGATATTGTGGATAGGTTAACGCAACCAAAAATTGACTGCTGCAACCAAAAATTAGCTGCTGGAGCCAATTAAAAATGTTATGCCATATTTTACTGTCTAATTTGTTGCAGCAGTGTGTGTGCGTGTGTGTGTGTGTGTGTGTGTGTGTGTGTGTGTGTGTGTGTGTGTGTGTGTGTGTGTGTATATATATATATATATATTTATTATACTACTATATTAGTTTATTAATAAGTACGTACGTCGGTATACTTAATTAGTAGTACGTACGTTACGGTTTACGTTTACTTA
>NW_012130089.1:3657950-3664956 GCF_000143395.1 Atta cephalotes
GTAGCGAACTTAAAATTAAAGTTAATTAGTCACTATTTACTTTAGTTTAGTTTTAGTTTGTGTGTGTGTGTGTGTGTGTGTGTGTGTGTGTGTGTGTGTGTGTGTGTGTGTGTGTGTGTGTGTGTGTGTATGTGTGTTATATACATATATATTAGCATTATATCTCAATATGTTTTAATCAATAGCATCGGTGCAATTATGATCAGCGGTTTATCTCTTAGTGAAAAGCGAGAAATTTTTCCATTATCTTTCATAATAAAAATTTTCACATTTTCGCCTTAAGGAAAAAGTTACTCTGTTCGCAGCAGTTTTCAAGCTTTAATAAAAACAGAACAATTTACAAAAATGCTGTTTGTACAGTGGTAGTTTTCAAACGCGAGAGCGCGTGAGCATGCAGGTGCGGAACTATTCTGCGAAGAAAGGCAGGAAGGGGTGATTTTTCCAGGCTTCCAAATGCAGGCGATAGTTGCAAGGGGAGTTGGTATACGCGAGGAGGGTTAACGACGGAGGTTCCAATCGGTAGCGAACAGAGCGTTGGGTTGGCCAAGGCCAGCTGCATGAAGAAAACGCGGCCATCGTGCGTCGAGCACCGATCAGATCGGCTCAGAGGTTCAGCGGGCGGAGAAGCAGGCAGCAACAGCGCGAGAGAGGGCACAGGGGAGTGTAGGCTCCAGCAGCAACGGAAGCGAGCCGGTTGTTTTACCGCAGAAACAGCAGCCGGCCACTTTGTTGCACGCCACGAAATTATGCACCGCCGAGAGGCGAGCGTGCGCTCGCGCGCGCGGGAGAAGCACTCGTAAATAACGACCGGGCGTCACGAAATTACTTTCGGGGCACACGCCGCGCGCGTCGCCTCTCTCCTCCTTCCCTCGCATTACCGCGTTTGATTCTTGATCTTTCCTCGATGTAAGTTACTTATACGTATGTGCACACCGATTTCGTGTATACCGGCAATCGACCGGGTCGGGTCTTTCTCGCCACTGCGCTGAAATCTTACGTCGTCGAGAATTTCTCGTGTCTATGGTTTTCTGTCAATTGGCTGTTTCAAACATTAATTTAAAATGTTATGTAAAATGTAAAACGCCGAGTAGATGCAGCCGCGGAACTGTGCGTGATCAGTTAAGGGATATTATTAAAATAGATTATAGATAATTAAATATATTTATTTATAGATAATTATTTATAGATTATAGATAGATTAAAATAAAACTTATATAGCTTTTTTGCTAAACGGAAATATCGTGACATGTTTATTGATGCGTGTTCAAACTTTTGCGAAAATGTACATGGGAAGAACTTAATGGGCAGAATAATATTTTCAAAATATTAAAAATAATTATTATTGAGAAAAATATTATTTTCACGTATAAATGTTAAATCAAGCCTGCGAGAGAAATTTCCAAATTCTTGAAGAAAAGCTCTCGAGGTAAATGATCTCGAATTCCTTTACTTGCTAAAACCCAACCGACCCTCCTAATTTGCGTCTAACGGGAGATCTAATCGCTGAATATATATAAATTGCGAATCGAATCGCAAGTCCAACGCGGTGTGGCACGCAAGGTAACGCGTGGCTCTCCTCTTCGTAACCTACATCCAGCGATCTCCGCCGCGCAAATCCCGGTACGTCGACCGTCGACATCTGAAAGTATAATAAACACAGTGTTAGCTGATATTAACATACACCGCTGTCTAATAAGCAACGCAAATCGCGGGCAGATCAGAATGCGGTGCCCTTGGCGTTCGTATTCGCGCGATTTCTTCGTGTCTCGGACTAAAAGTCCGGGTGCCTCCTTCCACCATTCGTGTTTCGATAATTACGCATTGCGTAACGCGTGTTTGGGCCTCCTGTGCGCATCAACGGTGTGCCAAGGTTCGCTCTTTCGTGAATAGTCTGCGGACCGAGACGGTCTGGGAAATTAGCCGATACGAGAAGGGAAAGAGCACACGAGTCTTTCACAAGAACCGGTATATATTTATTCCCTGATATCGTTATGATACCGCAATAAATAGCCTGCACGGGACTCACGCTAGAATTTTGCAAGATACTCGAGTTTCGCTCAAGATTACATGCGCAGTCTAACGATGACCGATCTTTTAAAAAAGACCTGCATATATAAAGATACTATATTCATTTTTTTTTTACTGTTTTGCAACGCGTGTTTCACTTCGAGATGTAATTCATATTATATTAGCTCTACATTACACATGATTTCTTTAAACTTTCTATTTGTTTTGATATAAGCGAAATTTCACTCTCAAATTTCAGCTTCATTTTTGCTCTTTCAATTTTTATTAAATAAACGTTTTAATTAAAATATTAATGTAATAAAGATATTGAAAAAAATAATTCTTAATGTTTCACTTTTTGAAAGTCTAGAACAGTAAAAAACTTGGGCTGGATAAAAAAACCTAAATTATAAAAGAAGAATTAATATAACAATTCTTGTAAGTGTGTTTCTGACACCACAGTATCATATATCAATTTCATTGTCTGATAATTTATAATTAAATGAAAATTGATATATGATATATAATATTCTATACATCTTTTATGATAAAAATAAATGCAATTTTTTTTAAAGTTGTAAAACAATTTGCATTAAATATAATGACATAAATAGCGTTTTTACATTTAATGAATCTATAAAGCGAGTATCTTGGACATTTTATGCGTCTAATGAAGGGTTATATACGTTACTTGAAAAATGTGCACAGAAATTATTTTTTCAATACTATAAACGGCTATTTACTGCAGATACGCGTATATTGCTTTTATTGCATTTCCAAGGAGCGCCGCCGGGTCCTTAAGACGCAAGATGCAGGCAATAGACTTCAGGCAATATAAGCTTAGGCTAGTAAAAACCATCCATAAACTATTTTCTCCGATCTATCGAGATACCAGCGTAGCGACCAGATATCTGCTCTAATGGCACCGCTTTTGTAGCGCGAGCGGAACATATGGCGGGTCTCTAACATAACATAAGCCTCATCCGAATATACACGGGGGCCCCACCCACCTCATCGCATCCCTTGGAAACCATACTTTCGACGCTGATCCTTTCGCGAGCAACGGTCACGCTCGATTTGGCGGTTTCGTGTTCGTGCGATTTTCACGGGTCGCAGGTAAAAGCCGGTCGGCGAGGATAATGATTTATCGGGCCCCGCTGGTGATGGTAGTATGGGAGCCCCCGGGGGGCAGCGCAACGACTTCACCTCCACCTTGGCGGCACACAGGCTTTCCTTTTTGTTTTATTAAGGCTCGGGGTTTGGCCCTGGCGTCGTTGCGGCCTCTCGAGAGAAGAGAATCCATTACGCCGATCGCGCGCCGCCTGGTCGGCGATATCTCTCTCATTTTTGCAGCGTGTAGCTCGTCAAAACGATCGGGGGCCGTCTCGATATATACAACGTGTTGTGCCAGATATCCCGCGAGACGTGCCGCAGGTCCCCCTACCGGGTGTTACATAAATCGGATCTCGCGAGCGCGAGAAACACAGCTGAATTTCGGCGAATGACGACGTGTAATTCATCGGGCCAAAATAATCAGCCTTGACGATCAGACGATCGGATCCGTTCAGCCATATAGTTATCGGCCATTTAACCAATTAGAGATTACCATCTAGATATTTATACGATCAATTGGGATAATTGCGATAGCGAGGTAAACGAAGCATCGCGATGAATATTATTTTTATCGTTCAAAGATATCCGTGTTACATCATTATATAAGTCGGAGGTATATCATAAAGTTTCATAGTTATATGATTTTATACAGACATTTAGAAACTTTCTAAATTTCTACATAAGCGGAATGAATGATTTTATTAAAATATAAAAATTGAGCCTGAATACTGCAGATCTGAAAATAATTTTCTTGGATCATCAAAATAATTACGTAGTACGCTCGAATTAATTACTAAGAATGTCAAAATTTTTGGCAAAATTTTTACTCATCATGCTTGAGATTTTCACGTTTTCACGTAATTATTTTGATGATTCAGTAAAGTTATTTTCATATTTATATTTAGCTAAATTTCTAGATATTTTACATCACGAGAAACTTTTATGATATGTGACAAAAAAATTTTCTTATTTTTTTAACTTAAAAATTTTGCTGTTTTAACCTAAAATTTAGATTAGAATAATTAAATTTTTATTAGAACAACAAAATTTTTAACCTATTTAATTTTCAAAAACTTTCTTATTTTTTAATTACAAAATTTTGATTAACGATAAACTTTTTAAATTAAAAGGTAAGAAAATTTTTTTAAGTCACATGTCATACAAAACATTTCTCTGAGTGCAACAAAATCTTTTTTTAGAATATTTCTAAAATCTGTATAAAATTTTACGGTCTCTAAAAATGGATCAGTGTATTATTACTAAAAAATAGTAAATATTTGCTGATGATTACATCAGTTACAAATGTAACACTAAAGTCACTGATTCATTTTTAGAGAGTAAATAATAAAATCACAAATTTTAAAGCCTCTAGAGTAAACAATTAAAATTTTTAAATCAAAGATCTCCAATTCTTTCACAATTTACATGTCAGGAGTTAAACTGCCTCAGTGTTTTTAGAAAGTTCTTTCTTATTCCATCGGAAAGTATCATCGTATGTACCTAAATGTCTGTTACTAAAAGCTGCATCCGGAGAAGCGCCAGTGCGACGGAAATCGTCCGGGTCGGCCATGAAACAGCAGCGAGGTATATTTATGGCCTGATATCCATTTGAAACTTTCTCACGTTTCGCGGTACAAATGACGATTCCGTGTTTCACGGCCACGCGACTAGGAAGCGGCGAGGTGATTTACAAGAGCGGTCTGTCGTTCGTTGTTTGTGCGTCAGCAACGAGCGATCCTTGAGTTCGAGGGACCTCACTGGCTGTTTGTGCCTTATTACGCACGACCAGACCCTCGACGAGAGTTCGCTCTTTTCCTTTCTCGAGAATCGTGATTCGCCAGTCGGTGTTGTGTGCGATGACCGAAAAGGACAATACACGTGGCTTTTCTTCTTCCTCTTCCTTTCCCAGCGATAACGCACGTCGAATCGCGCTTGATCTATGGATCTCTATCTTTACCGTCGCCGGCGATCACGATCGCGGAAGAGCGATGCCGTTCATCATTCCGTATGTTGATCGCGTTCGCTATCAGTGTTTTTCAATCAACATGGAACGAGACGCGATTGCGTCGAGTATTTTTCAAACATTTAGCTATACGCGAAATGAGAAGGAGATGAAATATTTCTATTATTCTAATTATCTAACATTCCAATTAGTTTAATTGCTTGTTCAACTAACAGTGATGGATATGAAATTATCTAATCTAAAAATAGATCTTAAATCTAAGAATAGAATTTTAAACAGTTGAAAAATATTAACATAAGTACTTCTTGTTTTCTTTTCCTGATTTGCTTCCTCATTCTCTTTAATGAAATAGAAATAATAATAATATTTAATTACAAGGAAAAAACGCGATTTTACTGAAGTATAATGCAGTAAAAATTTAGCTATACGGAAAGAACGATTTTGTTAAAGTACTTAAATATTTAGCAAGATACAGATCTAAAAGTAATTTTATTGAATTATAAAATAATTATATAGGAATTTCAAATATGTTAAGCAGTGCTGCAAAGTACAAGTTTTAACATTTTAGCAAAATTTGAATTTTATATAATTATTTTAATTAATAGCTCAAATAAAATTATTTTTAAATTTCTAATTTTAAAATTATCTATCGAAATTTTTAGATACGTCAGCAAAACCATTTTTTCTATATAGAGATCTAGAAATAATTTAGTAGGATTATATAAAATTAATTATATACATTGCTTAAACGCTGTTGATGACGTTGCTGCAAAAAGTTTTAACATTCTAACAATCAATTTGAGCGTCCGAAATAATTATTTTGATGATCCAAATAAAATTGTTTCTAGATCTGTATCCAACTAAATTTTTAAATATTTATAAACAAAACCGTTCTTTTCGTGTAGATTCTTTTGAGATCTTTAACTAAATTTGTTAACTAATATTATTTATTATACTGATAAAAATGTCGAGAATAAGAATTATATTATATAATTCGATGCTTTTCGCAGTATATTCTTACAAATAAAAAAATCTCTGACATATCCTCCTTAAAGTCGTATTCTACGTAATTCTACGTAAAAAATTTACGTCAAAAAATCAAACGCAGATGAAATCATTGTATGTGCGACAACGCAACGGGCGAGAATCGAGATCGGAATTGCCACGAATCGAGATTTCGAAACTTAATTCGCTCTTCCAATCTGCGCACGCGGCGCAATTGCGAACCGGAGAGCATTCGGTGAGCGATTAGCGTGATACGGTCTTTATGCGGTTTGTCACGCAGGAGCTATCGAGCTTGTATGCGTGGTTTGCGTGTGCGCGCGCGCGCGCGTGCATATGTACACACGGCGAACGACGACGCGCATATAGCCCGGAGCGATGTACACGCACGCGATCGCTTGCCTCTCCGTCAAGTTCTCGTGAAGGCCACCACCATGTAGCGAGTTGAGATGCGAGTGTGTCTCTCGGACTCGGCCTTGGTCACCCGCTTCCGTCAGCTGCGGGCTAATTGTGAATAACGTGTCGATACGCAGGCACGCACGCATGTGCATGTGCACGCATGCACGCACGGCCGAACCTCAGGGCCTCGATTCCGTGACAAGGAGCGACGAGGAGCCTTTCCGTGTCGCGTCTGTTTCTTTGTAGCGTAATGTCGGAAATTATGCCGAAACGGGAGCAGCCGCTCGCTTTATTACGGGTGTCATGTCTCTCTCACTTCGTTTTACCTTCATTCTGTACATTCGCCTTTTTTTTCCACACACACACGCACACACACACACACACACACACACACACACACACACACACACACACACACACACACACACACACACACACACACACACACACACACACACACACACACACACACACACACACACACACACACACACACACACACACACACACACACACACACAC
>NW_012130089.1:3664976-3670437 GCF_000143395.1 Atta cephalotes
ACACACACACACACACACACACACACACACACACACACACACACACACACACACACACACACACACACACACACACACACACACACACACACACACACACACACACAAGCGTTCTCTCCGCACTCTTGGCCGATGCTGGATCGATGGCAAGGAAATGAGAGAGAAAAAAAAGAAGAAAGATATGTTGACCCGCATTCGTCGCATCCCACATTCAACGTGATCAAACGTCGTCTTTCGATTCCGGGTCGTGTCTGTCTAATGCGAAGATTGCGGTCAATTCGATGTATCATAGGCTGAAAATCACACATGGTCAGATGTCGAGTTAAATGTAAGGGTATCGATATATATGACTCATGGGATTCTCTTTCGACGTAGTAATATTTTCAGACGAGCTCTTAGGTCAGTATTTATACTCGGTTCTTATATTTAGGGCCGCCTTAAGTATAGTCTTAAGATGTCATAAGTCAATCACAAAACATCTGACATGGTCTAAAATATTAATAAACTTCGATGAATTTATCGCGGCGAGTCAAATATTGTCATAATATCGATAGGAAATTATCTTATGGAATTATTGATTATCGATGTAGGAAAAACCTAAATTTAAGAATTTCCTAAAAATATTAATTAAATAAAAATAACAAATTAATTAAACCAATGCCCGTTTCTGATTTCTCTGTTACAGACGAAAAAGAACAATCCCAACCGCATTAAGAGACCCATGAACGCTTTCATGGTCTGGTCGCAGATGAGGCGCAGAGAGATTTGCGAGAAACAACCAGATATGCATAATGCTGAGATCAGTAAAAGTCTAGGGAAAGAATGGAAGTTATTACCAGAGACAGAGAAAAAGCCTTACAGAGAAGAGGCCGAGCGACTTAGGAAGATGCATCAGAAAGAATATCCAAATTACAAATACCGACCCAGGAAGAAGACTTCAAAACCTGCTGAGATTTTGAAGGCAAAAGAGAGGAAAAGAACGCGAAAATCGGTATCTCTATCATTGTCGTCACTACCGCCCTCTCCATCATCGTCATCATCGATGTTGTCGACGCCATCAAACAGCCCGGCCTCGATGCTCGCCAGTTCATCCTTGTCACCGCTGTCGCCGGTCTCCGCGGCACCCGCTGCTAGTCACGCTGCCAGGACCAGAAATGATAATAATAACAATACCCGACAACAGATGCTGAAGAAACCGATAAAAAAGCTTCAATCGAGTCTTAAACCGATGTCCAGGTCGAACTCGAAACATGTCGAACTGACTTTGGAGACCCTGGAAACGCCACATCATATGTTACGCTCTGATGTGGATTACAACTCGGCACCATTATCAATTCCCGGCAAGGTGCCCACCAGCCCGACCTGCGACACCCCCGATTCGCCCGAGTCCGCCTTCTACGAGGAGAGTTACAACTCTGAGAATGTTATCAACAACAACGCGATCTGCAATATTGCTCCTAAGATCAAACAGGAATCAAAAGTAGAACTGAGAGAACCGAAGGTGGAGCCAAAATCGGAATTGGATGAAATGAATTTTGCCTCGAAAGACATAATTCTGGCGTCTGTAGATTTGCCGTCGACAATGCGACCGGACAATCATGGTTACTGTCACACGAATTTGACTTCCGCTGTTCGGCAGATGAATTTCCAAGTAAAGCGGGAACCCACGCAGCCTACGATGATGAACGCCGTTGTTCCGATGACGATGCTTCAGTCGCCAGTGTCCATTATGTCGTCCGTCCTTGCAACGCCGACGACGGGCATCACAGGAGGTGCCATCGACGATTGTCTTCTCACGGATGAGACTCTCATTAGCAACATCGGTCGTCATCCGGTTAATCTCGAGGAACTTATTAACAGCTTTCCACATCTCTCCGATCAAACATTAACCGAGTTATCGTCCGACATCGAGATGGATAGTTTGACATTGCCGGATTTAGAGTTTAATCGTAATGAGGAGATTATGTCCATACTCAATACTGACGAATGGAACGCCGAGTCCTACTGAAAAGTCAAGAGAAAAAACGAAGATGGAAGAGGAAGATAAACAGAATGCGCATTATTGGTTTGTATGGAGCGTTTTCACGCATAGGGACAGATAATCGTTACAAATAATTGTCCTCCACGTTGCTCGAGGACATCAGCAGAGAATTCATTCGCCATGTTCCGCATGAACCGATTGACAAAGATCTTGACCGAACGCATCGACGTGGTGCGCGAAGCAGATAACGCGTATTATCGCGATCGTTATCAATATTTCTTTCACTCGGATCGCACGCTCGAGTTCATTTGAACGAATTATCATTCGCTATCGCGCGTCTTCGTCTTTTGTATTTGTCGCTAGAGTAGACACACTACTCTTCGAATATACGAGTGTTTTTTTTCGGCCGGCGCGCGTCGTGGCTTTCCGTGTTGTGCAATTCAAGTCTTGCACGATCAATCGTTAGATCAGAAAGTGATTTTTCGAAGGAAAAAGGTACGATCGTTTGATTTGCAGTTAGCTTCTAATATAACGAGTATATTTGTGGATAACAAAAACCTGCAATTAGCATAAATAAAAATGAATCCAAGAGATACAGCATTACGTGGCCTTTATCAGTTTTTATTTTCCTTTTCTTTCTGAAAATCCGCAAAAAATATCCCGAATTCTTGCTCGATATTTCGTTGTGTAGAAATCGGGAAACGGTCAGCGCCTAATAATAGATTAATTAATAGACTCCGATTTGCGGATGTGATTTTGATTAGACGATTGTTGCAACGCACATCATCTTTGATATTTTGGTTTATATGAAAATATCTTTTTTAAATTTTTCGTACGAACCAATATATCAAAATTCAACCAATGTATCAAAATTTTTCGAGATCTAAAGCGCTCAAGTCTTCGTGAATTCTTTATTCGTATTTCGAATATCAGCACGGCGTAAGATTAGTCAGCTCAGCAAATAGCTGACGAATCATCCGTGCGCGGCATTAACATCGATTACTGAGAAGAAAAAGACAAACGTTAGCCACGACGCGTAACGGTTTCGGAATTTTTCTTTTTTGTATATGTACTGTAGTATACTTTTGTATGAAGTTAGATATAAGCGTAAGCGGGCGGTTGAATTCGCGTGGTTTGGAAGTTCTCAACTGATAATTCATTGATAAATATGAAAATCGTCTGTCAAAATACAAAATTCTTCGTCTCTGCGAGTTGCAACCGCCCGTTTTTTGTTGTATATATCGAAACTGTATTTAGTAGAATATAATATATATTAAAAATATAAGTAAATCCATCTCCACTCGTGATGTGAATGACGCACGCATTTTATGTGACATCGGTGCTTTTTCCGATTCCGTTAAAATTAGTTAAAAAGATTTAAAATTAAAATTGAGATTTTTATTTAATTTGGTAAAAAAATTCTGAAAAATTATTTATTAAATAAAAATAAAGTATATTAATGTACATATACATATTTTAATATAAACGATGAAATTATATCCTGATTAAATTTAATGTACAAATTTTAATATAATTTAACTGAATTAAAAAATATATTAATGTATTTAAATTAAATTAAAATGTTACATTAAATTTAATCAAGATATGTCCTATTTTTCATCATTTAAAGCAAAAGGAGACTTGTGCTTGTTTATGTCTTTTTTATTTTTTATTATTATTACGCTCAGTGCAAATTTCTTCTGGGTTTTTAAATTAAGACGATATTAAAATCAAAATCGAAAAGAAAGTTATGATTTTATTTCACCTTTTTATTTGTACTTGTCTTGTACATACATAAGCACAATCAGAAAATGGAAACGATCAAAGTGCAAAAAAGAAATTATATTAGTTCAAAAAAAATTAAAAATTACAAAATTGTTTTCGTCTATTAATAAAAAAAAAAAAATAAGGAACTTGTGCAACGTCGATTACTAGTTGATTGCTTTAAACAAGTTATACAAAATTTAAAAATCTTAAAAACTTTCGAGGAGAAACATATGAAACAGATAAAGGAAGAATATCGATTGATATAATGTGCGTGCGTGCATTGCTTCATGGAAAATATATACACTACCGTTCATGTAAGTTTTTGGATATTCTTAAAAAAAATAAAACATTCTTGTGCAATTTTCTTTTATTTTGACAGCAACTGCAATAACAATATTAATTATCACAGATTGATAAGTTATCTATAAGAAAACTTACAATTTTTTCTCATAAAAAATCCTTTTTTTGCTTTGATTACAGCTTTATATTTTGGACTTTCTGTTAATTAATTTTTCAAGTGTATTTGATCTCCAGATACTTTAGAAACTATTGCCAGAATTATAGTACGATCCCATTTTTCTCATCCATTTGTTATTTAGAGAGATTTTTCGAAAAAAATTATAAGTTTTTCAGGTACATATCAAATAGTGAGATATTTTTGTCATTTTATAATTAAAAAGATCAACTTATGTTGCTAAAATAAAAAAAATTGTATAAGAATGTTTTATTTTATTTTTAAGGGGTCTAAGAGCTTATAAACGATAGTATACATACATAAAAATATATATATATAAATGTTGAAGAGTGAATAATGTGTGAGACATCGTTACGTTGACGATAGTCGTTGCGCCCTCCCGCGAGAAATGGCGAAGCGATAGGCAGGATTCGATCACCAAGTATTCCCTCGACAAAATCAAGAACCTCGTCACCGGACAAATAAAACGCGGAAGGATAATTGTACGCCCAATCATGATCGATCGGACATGATTAATCTTGTCGAGTTTGGCGAGTTGATGTTGAATGAATGTGATCGACGTGACGCAAAATGATAAGATGTACTTTTAGAGAATTTGCTCAGATAATTGTTGTCGGGTATCCCTCGAAATATCCTTAAAGATTTCATTAGATGTTGCTTTCTCCGAACGTATGTCCCAGAAAGGAAAAAAAAATGATAGAAAAGAGAAATTCGTA
Organism: Atta cephalotes; assembly: GCF_000143395.1. Taxonomy (NCBI): domain Eukaryota; kingdom Metazoa; phylum Arthropoda; class Insecta; order Hymenoptera; family Formicidae; genus Atta; species Atta cephalotes. The sequence continues at coordinate 3,669,916 of NW_012130089.1, forward strand.
CTTCGGGGCTACGTTTGGGAAAAAAAATCATCGAATAGAGGCAAGGCATGTCGCTTCGATTGAAAACGGAAACGGTCCCACCGGGAGGATAACAGCACGAGCTGTTTTTCTCCGATCGGTCGTGCGCACAGTCACCGACGTTAGATCTAGCGGTTATGATCCATCATCGGTATCGAGCAAGCAAGATCGGAGTGAACCATGCTCGACTGGCCGCACGATTATCGATATATCAAACACTTGATCTCATAGTCTCCAATTACAAATTACATTTATGTTTGCGTAGGGGTTAATTTTCAACGATTTGTTCGTAAACGGTGATTATATCTATAATCGCACCATCAGTGAATTTACTGTCACCTGTCTTTTGTTCTTTTCTTTTTACTTCTCTTGGTAAGATTCAAACGCTGCTCTTTGCAATGTAGCAGCTCTTACGTTGCTATTATTCTCACTATTCGTATTAACATTGTTATATATATATATATATATATATGTATATATATATATATATATATATATATATAT
>NW_012130089.1:3673529-3676140 GCF_000143395.1 Atta cephalotes
ATATATATATATATATATATATTATATATATATATATATATATATATATATATGATTATTATTATTAATATTATACTTTTATTGTAATTACAATTATCGTAATTATTATTTTTATTATTATTGTCTTTATCAATTCTATTGCTATTATTACTGATATTATCATTATTATTCATATTTGCTATATCGTCAATTGTGAAAAAAAGAATTGGATTCGGCGAACACAGCGTGAAAAAAAAACGAGCGAGCGGCTCCGACACAATGCGTGTGGAGTACGCGATCCTTAAAACTTGCGGGAAAAAAAACGAAAAAAAAAATTAATTTTTGATCGGCGAGCAAAATAAATTGCTCTGTGCGAATTATAGTTCATAAATTCTGTTTCTTTCTCTTTCCTTTCTTTTTCATTTCACCAACACGTAGGCGAGCGTCATATGTCAACACTGCGCCAGCCAATTAGTGCCCCAATTAATCGCATACAGCGCTTTTTTTATTTTCTTTTCGATTTTTCTCGAGAGAAACGATCGCCGTAACTGGTCGTTTTCTTTAAAGGGCGAACGACGTGCTTGGAAAGGAAAGAGAAGGAACTAAACGAAACCGGATGTAATACTGAGAAAAAGAGAATAAAATACAAAGAAAATACAGTGCCTATCACTCCGGTCTGGAAACTCTCGTACAAAAATCATATACAGGGCCAAGAGGAACAAAATATAATGTTAGTGTTGATAGCTATTTACATGAAAGCGCAATAAAAATTATTACGATACAATTGCTCCGAAATTCTCGTCTCCTTTACTAAGGTTCTCAGGAAGTTTCAGGAAGATGATCAGACTCGGTCCTCGCGAAACGGGCAGAGATCGAAATCGGACAGGATTACCATACGGTGAAGGAAACGAAAGGGAGAGCCGTTGCTCTAGGAGCGAATGATCTTTCACGAGTAAAAACAGGCTGTGTCGATTCTAAAGTTGTTAAACGCTTCTTCGCGGACAGCATTACATATCAAGCCGCGTTAACGCCATGTTCGTTCACCGCTCGTAGCTACACAAGAATGCACTCGCGACGTGCGTCGCGATGCGTCAAACGCAACAGAGAACTGCCAGCAATATCGCGCGATGTCTGCGTCGAAGAATAATTAATGTCTCGGTGATTAAAAAGATAAATAGATAAATAAATTTTTGTTCCGTTGTAACGCACATCGAATAATATTCAAGATAATTTTTAAAGAAATCAACGTCATACAACACTAAACTTGTAGCAACAATGTTACGTTTGCAATGTTATTGTAATATTGCTGGAATGCAATATTGCAATGTTGCTGTAATATTGGTTGTTGGAATAATATGTGCTGTATGGGATCGGAATATTGAATCAATATCACACGAACATCTCTTATTTAACTTTTAAATGTTAAAATCATTGCGAGGTTGTTCCAAATTAATAATTCAAGTTTAGAATAACAATGGACCTTTAAACTTTCGAACTGTCCAAGCTTTAAGGCTTTAGGCGCGCGTCTGAAAGTGGCGCAGGATGGTTACAATGAGCGGGAAGAAAAGGGGGGAAGGGGAGAAGGAGGGAAGGAACACCAGTTCAGATATCGTAAATTACTCGAGCAATTTGCAGCCGAGTGCACACGACGAGGAAGGGCACTTGTGCAAACAGAGGGCGATGAGCGAAAGAGCACGAGAAACTGACTTCTCGGGACCGGTCGAACGGAGCGCGAGCCACCTTTTAATTCGCCCCCCCCCCCCCTCCCGCGACTCGCTCTGCAACTTTATGAAAGCCATTGTTCCCGCGAGTAGAGATCGACGATAAGTACGCAAATACGCATCGTTACGTACATTAGCTAGATCATACGCGTGCACACAGAAAAATATCATTTTATTACTAAGAAAAATGGTTACTCAATTTACTTCCTTCTTTTTAACTGATGGTTATCATTAATAAATTTATTTTCTTGCTCATAAATTTTCTTAAAATATACTTATTATAAATTTTAGAAAAAACTTTATTATGTGCTCAAAGTAAGAATTTATTTTCTTTTGAAAAATATTATAATATGATAATATTATAATTTGATCGAAGAAGCAACTTTATGTAATAAGCAAATCGAATTTGTTTTATTTTAATAACCTTCTTGATTAAATTCATTACTCTTTAAAAGTCTAAATTTAATAGATAATCACTGATAAGTCAGTGAAATTCAATTAAAAAGAAAAGAACATTTGAGCTTTAATAATAATTGAAATATCGATATTTGCACATCAGTTCCAATCTTTCAATATCATGTACATTGAATTTATACACTAAAGCAAAATTAGTTAAGTTAATGATTTCACGTTTCATTCACTGATTACCAATGACTGATGTCAGTGGTTATCCACTGATTCAAATTTAGAGAGTAAGATTCAAAACACATCTTGAATAAATTTGATGCTTATGATAGGTTTGCGAATATATGAATTTTTGAAGTACTTGAAATTATATTATATGCATACAACTATTATGCGCATACAATATGTATTTTTCTGTGTGTGTGGGTGTGTGTGTGGTGTGTGGGTGTGTGTGTGTGTGTGTGTGTGTGTGTGTGTGTGTGTGTGTGTGTGTGTGTGTGTGTAGT
>NW_012130089.1:3677303-3682458 GCF_000143395.1 Atta cephalotes
ACACACACACACACACACACACACACACACGTGTGTGTGTGTGTGTGTGTGTGTGTGAACGACTCGACAAATAGATGTGTAGTAGTTTCTAACAAATTCTTAGCGTGTATATATGTCCAATTGAGAGCGTTATGGAACGAGAAGAGGTTTTTTGATATATTTCGAGATTGCGCTTCGATGGGCTACAAAGTTACATTTGGTGTACGTGATAAGGTTTATTGAGAGCCATTATTTACGGTTAACGTATAATATCTATATTGATCGGATAATGCATTCGTGTACCTTAGGCGTTTGTCGCGTGACGTGTAATCGCTTGTATCGATATGTATCGAGGATGGAGGCAGGTTTTTCGCAGGTTTCTCTTTCTTCCGTAGTAAAGACCGGTACAGATCACTTCCTCGATGCTACGTGTTATCGTTGTTCCAAGAGGGAAAGTAAAACAAAAACGAATGCAAAAGTGCAGCCTTTCGCGTGAGAAAGAGGGAGAGAAAGGAAGTACACCAAAGTGCAATATTCCGCGAAGGCAAACGGTTAGCTCTGAAATAGAAATCACCTTTATCGAGATACGTAACGCGCTGAAAAAAACCTGATTTCAGCCGACACGTCTATTTTTCATGGCCGAAGGGCCGATATACTGTGAAAGCGAGAAGAAAGAAGCAACACTTTCGATGAGGAAGAAGAAGATGCCGTAAATTTTTCCACGATATTTTTACACGAATCTGTATCTCGCAATGACCGATCGATTCTCAACTTTCTCGCGATCAAAAGGGAGAAAAAGTCAGGATCTTTTGTTTCTCTCGTGTCTTTTTAATTGTCGCCGTTTTGTTACGTCGCTTGGTCGTTTCCGTTTCTTTTTCTCCTTATGTGAAACGGAAAAGAAATCAATTTTCGTCGAAGAGATCGTCAATTTTCGCTTACTTTCTTGTTTCTATACGTTCTCTGTACGCGTTTCTTTGCCGAAGCATTGTGGAGCGTTTGTACGAAAGAAATATATTCATGCGCTTCTAAGTTATATATCATAGCTTTTAAGTTGCAGTATATACATATAAGAAAGAAGCAGACGATAACGACTAACTTTAAATACCACTGTACATTTGTATTTAGTAATCTTGTTTATAATACATTATAACATTATTATATTGTTATTAAGTATCCGATTTGTATCATTTTTTATCGAAATTATTAAAAAATAACTTAAAAATAATCAAGTGGTTTCGTTAATTTGCGAAACAATTACATTCCACGATCCTTTCACATCATCTGTTCTGTCACCGTTTTCAGCATTAATTAACCTTCGAGCGGCCCCGACCGGCGGCGCCGAGACGTGGAACGCATCTGATTACTTGGCATCTCGCTTCGTGGAAGAAACAGACGATCTAAATGTAACAGCTGCTGTAATTCTTTTCTTTTTTTTTTCACTCTCAGTCAATTATTGTCAGTCTATTGGGATTTCATTCTGCAGAAATAATTAATAATAAGGAAAATTCAAAAGACAATCTCATGGAAAGAGAGATTATAATGCAAAAGGATGATCATGTATCTTGGATGGGCATCGTCAACGGTGCCTGTTTGCGTGACTTTTCAAGACCCAAAACTTGCCTGAGGCTTATAAAGTAGCTCAATTGTAAATTGCGTTCGTTTCTTCAGTCGACCAACAGCCTGCTGAATTGCGAAGCAATCGAGAATTCAATTTGCCGAAGGCACGTCCCATCGCGGTTTCGACGACACAGGTCTTCGAGGTAAGTAATCGATAACGCAGAGGAGAGAAGGTTGGAAGAAGGGAATTCTCCAGAGGAAATGCGAGGCGTCAAAAAGAAAAAAAAAGGAAAACGACGAGGACTCGCGGCCGTTCGCGCGTCGTTCTCTCCTTGGGATTTCCTCCCTGAGTGGAGAGTTGTCTCGTTCTCTCAGCTCATCGGCGTTGATAATAACGCGCAGTACGCTATTAATAGCGCGGGCCTCGCGATCGCGGCATGGAAACGTGCCGCGCTTTCGATTTCATCCTATCACGCCTGTATGCAGTCATCCGCCCTTTTCTCCGCCGACCAAGGCCTGGCGTTGAGCTGCATCGCGGTGGCCGAGTAATCTCCGATTGCCAAAGCGCGGCTCGAGCACGAAGCACGATAACGGCCGTTATTTTACGATATTGTTATCTAAGACTCAGTCAGCATCAAAGTACCTTTTTCATGTTGACGTTCGATACACTCACTTTCAGTATCAAAATAGGTTACATAATCAAAGCTGCGATGGTGGCTTTGGATCAATAATTTTACCTGTCTTTTGCGTATTTCATATGCTAATTGTATGTATATGTGTATGCAAATACACAATAACTTAAATTAAATTAAATTAAATTAAAGTTAACGCTGACAATGAAAAATGCATGAAAATGATGTAAGAATCCATGAATATAGAGTTCAATCGTGGAAATTGCAATCTTGAACTGAATGCTCTAAATAAATTCAATTTTTAGCGTCAGACGCTAAGCGTCAAATTAAAATCACATGACGTTGCTTTTTAGTATCTCAAGAAATGGCTTTAGACCGCTTCGCGATCTTCCATGTATCCGAGGCATGTCAATTCTACTGCGAGATCAAATTTCATCCCTTTTTCAGTTCATTCATTTTATAAGCAAAAAGCATTGAGTGTTTTCTTTATAACACAGAAGATTGCAGTAACATTTCTGTAACATTTTCAATGTTATTGCAATATTGTTAGAACCTTGCAATGTTGTTGCAATATTGCCGGAATAATGTGCTGTATGGGTTTCCATTTAGGAAAGTTGATACGAATATCATTCTATCTTTCTTGAAATTCAAATAAAAAAGAAGGTAGTGCATTACTCCATTTACATTTCATTTAATCCTTAGATACTTAAACTAATTAAACCTACGTAATAACCAAACTAGGTTAACTCCGATTTCTCACAGTTTTCTTTGAAACATCATTTCTAAAACATTTTAGACACTTCAAATATTGAATAATACTGAAAACTTTTATTGTCATTATTATGTATTGCTAATTTGCTCGGAGCAAAAAATTAAAACAAAATAATCACACATGTAGAAATCTAAATTATTCTCGCTTAGATATTTAAAAGATAATAGCTTGATAATAACTCTTTACGATTAATCTCTTTAAAACTTTACGATTACATTCATCAAAGTATTGTTCTATCGATTCTAGACTCAAAGATACGAAATGTTTATTACTTAACTTAGTCGCCATCAGATCAAATGCTTCAGACGATATATCGCGGTCGCGGGGCGAACGATTGAACTCGTCATTTACTGCGGTACAGAAAATAAATATTTTCCGAGTGCGATTTCTTTTTCGTGGCGTGATGATTGAAATAACACTCCCGCGGCTGTGTTTTCCTTCGTTTAGTCGATACGTTACCGCTGCCGCGGACGCGTATTTTTGGAGCCGCGTGTCGACGTGCGGCTCGATGCAGGCTGATACGCTCGAATGCGGAGGACTCCCATCCGAATTGACTATTAACAAGATTGTTATTAATAGCGAATCGTGTCGATTCGTGCTAATAAAAATGCCACGGCGTATCGCTTTCAATGATGCCGCGAATGTTTTTTCAAAGAACGCGTAAACACGGACGGAGAGTAAAAACGACGCCAAGTGATACCGATGACGCGTGGAGTCAGCTAAGATTAACGCCAAGATACGTCGGTGTCCGCTGATCACGTCTTAAACTTAGCGAGCGACATGTGAGTCGGATATTTTTCACTCGTGTATGTCAAGCTCATGCTAGGAAAACATTGATCGAGCATCGAGCATCCGTGGTCTGACAGACAATTTATGTGACTATATAGACTCCTTTTTTTTCCTTGTGTGCTAAATGGTTTCTTTCTTAGAGCGCAACAATTTTTGCGTGTTGTATCACTCTTACACTGTGAAATTCCCAGCACAACAGTTGTTCAATGGAAGTCCTAAAAGACGTCCTACGCCCTTTCTATACATATAACTGGTATAGTTAAGTTTAACTTTCAGTACAGGGCATTTAATGTATAACAAAGTACTCAGGCAATCTCCAGTTCTCTGTTATATTGCTAAATCCTTTAATAGTTTAGCTAAACTGTTATTATTACAAATACAAAAAGCATTCACTATAGAAAAGTTTTAAGTATAAGATATTGTTGTATCTACAGAGTGCGTCACCAAAATTCGGACAAATCGAATAATTTCTTTAAACAAAAGATTTTAATGAAAAATTAAATATTACAAAAAATGCTTTTACATGGCACTTGGGGAATCCCTATAGAATAATTATTCGATATATCTCCCGTTAACTTGAATAATGGCCTCTATTCTCGGTCTGAAGCATTCGCATGCTGTAATATAGCGCTGTCCATGCCGACGAATGCTGCCTCAATAGCAATCCTTAATGACGTCACATTGAGATGCCTTGTTTGTGACCCTTTCAACTATGCTCCATACGTAGTAATCCAAGGGATTTAAATCTGGGTTGTTGAGAGGCCAGAATGAGAGTCGAACAACTCGGCTTGTCTTGGCAGCCTCAGAGAGTATCTGTTGTATCTTTAATGTACGATTTTATATCGAAGGTCTTCCTCGGCAATTCGATGCATTGTTGGCTCACTTATATCAACAATCGATGCTAATTTTCGCAACGATTGTCTTGGGTCACCCGAAATCAGCACTTGAGTTCTTTCGACGACTACGGAGGGGGTCCTCGCGATGCGTTTTTTCGAGTGACTCTTCCTCCCTGGCATACCGGAATTTTCGTTAGACTGTTCTAAAGCCGTATATTTTGCCACAATGTCATAAACGGTTTATTTCGGGTATCCAAAGAACCGAATTATTTGCGTTGCTGAGCGTCCAGCACAGAAGGCCTTCGATGATCGGCTCTTGGATTATACTCCGTACTTGGTTTCAACATCGCGACCATTTTGAGAATATGACTATTTATTACAAGCATCATGCTTTCTCGGACATCAACAACAATCTCTGGCGGAGACACAATATAGCGGACAATTTAAATTGAAATTTGTCCGGATTATAGTGATGCATTCTGTATATTAAAATAATTTTTGGGCCATAATTGACATTTTCTAATTTCTAAATTATCTATTTATATAATTTATATATATATATATATATATATATATATATATATAATTTT
>NW_012130089.1:3682914-3697120 GCF_000143395.1 Atta cephalotes
TTATATATATATATATATATATATATATATATATACAATTTTATTAAAACCAAAACTTGACACTTCTCAAGATTTCATTGTGAATGCATATGTACGTCTTTCTTTGTGTGTTTATCTCGTCCACTTATCTTTTGGACATCTATATTTTTCTTATAACATCTGATTATTTCTCCTCATATCATTTGTTAAACGTGTTCAACTATTACTCGCAATTGGGTAATCCTTGTACTAATGGTTAAATTTGACTCCAATTTATTCATAGTTCATTTATTAAGTGCAAGTATTAATATGAACGTTGAAACTAATAGAAGAATAAGAAATGGGTCCATTTAAATCTTGATATGGAAGTTAAAAAAACAAAATTATTTAACTCAAGGAATTGAATTAAACTATTGCTTCTTTCTTTATCTAACATAACATATATTCCGAGAACATATATTCCGAGTATCTCTCCTCGGTATCTTATCCTATTTTTCACAATATTCTCTCGTGATATCTGTCCCGTGGTTGTCTTCCTTAAAGAAGGCGTAAAACCACACTCCGGCATAGTGCTAAAATGCGATGCGCGTAAAACGGAGCTGCTGCGGTGCGCTCGCGCGCGAGGCGAGCTCACAGTAAAATAATCGCTCAAGGTCCGCGGTGGCGTTGCACCCGGCCGGTCAGGGCTGGCAGCAACCGCACTGTTTACATCGCATATACACACGCCGGCTGCATCGTTTGAGAGCACTCCGTCCCTCTCTCTTTCTCTCCTTCCCTCTCTCCCACCCCCTTATTCCACGCTTTCTATTCCTCCTGAACGAAACGCACGCGCGACTGACTGCATTTATATGCGTATGCAACTCAGTTGCGTCGCGGTCGCTGCTTCTTGGTAGCGACGACAAGTATAACACCGCGCATTTATGACACGCGCGCGTCGCACATGCCTAAATTTCGATTCGACGTTCTTCTAGTTGACGATTGACACGTGTTATGATGTTGTTAAGATGCAAATAATCGAGGGAACGAGACGATCAATATTGAAAGAGAAATACATCTAATACACGCCTAGAAGAGAGAGTGTACACGTGGACAAACTAAACTCATTTGCGAGCCAAATAGTTGTACCTCGAAATACTAAATCTTTCGGCAAGGTCTCATTAAAGGCCTCAGGATCGTAAATCGTGCGCTTCCGCGACAACATGTTTGGGACAAGGTCATTTGAGTATCGAATAGACAATATGGACCAGTTGCAACACTCGTAGATATACACACGCGTTTAGCATGAAGGTTCTAATTCAGACATTTTACTATGTTGGCGCAGATGAGAGGCACGTGTTGCTTGCGACGATATCAGGCAACTCAAAAACCGAGCGGACACGTGTAACAGCATTTTATTTACTTCATCTATTTTAATGATGAATAATCAAATTCAGAAATAGTAGCTGCTGCTGCAACTACTTCTTATCCTTTTGCAATAGATCATCGGAGAAAAACTGATTGACTTGTGAATGTTAGATTACGATTTGCTCAAAGAGAAATTAGAACAAGACTATCGTAAGCCTAGGATACGGTATATATTTTTGATTATATATTTACCCTTGATTATATATTTACCCTTTATATATAAACCCTTGTGATATTTAAAGTACACAACATGCAGCAACTCCAGCATTGTTTGTTGGAATTAATCCTCAATTATAGTTGTGAAAATTGCATCTAAGTTCCAAAGTGTCTTGTCTCTTTGAAATGCAGAATGCAAATAAACCTTTACGGCGATTAATAGAAAAAGATTCAAAATTTTTTTACCTGTACAATTTAAAAACTCATAGTACCAATATTGTGTACAACCGTCTAAAATTTTTTGCTCTGGGTCCAAATGACCAGTTGCTGGAGTTGAAGATTAATTCTTTCATGCAAATATCTAGAAATTAAATGAGGCTTACCCAATAAAGAAGATTGCACTTGATAGATTAACCTATGTGCAAATAATTAAATAATTGGAGAGATACTCTTCGGAAGCGTTTCACCGTTTATTGTTGCTAAGACTGACTCAAGCAAAATCGAAACGTTCTGAGTATTGTTAATAAAGACCATACACAAGTTTTTTTACACAAGTTAATTAGCACTTCAATTACAAATGCTTCTTTTTATTAAGCCTCGTTTTATGCTTAATTTTTTTGATATTTTCGAGTCTTTTAATTTTTTCTATTTTTAATAAACAAAATCCTATTGTACATTATTCTTATGATCTTCTTATCACTATCACTTCTATCACTCATTTCATCCTGCACCAAATTTGTTCTTCACTTTTTCACTTAAAAAATCTGAAATTTTCAGAAATTAAATTTATTCCTAAACTTTCAAATTCTTAAATCACATTAATCAGATGGTGATTTATTCTATGTACTCACGGTTATTATTTATTATTTATTTATTTTTAATAAATTATTATTTTAATTTGTTTGAAAGACTATAATTGAAATATTTAATCGAAATAAAATGCGTGATTAATATATATGTGGGTAAAAAATAATTATAAATATGAAAAACATTTTGTAAGTAAACAATCCAAATATAATTGGGAGGGAAAAAAATGTTTAAAAGCTAAAAATTAATGCATTCTTAAGCACTAGCAAACTAACCTACGAAAGATAGACACTGGCTCTTGCAAAGTGTTGTCTGATGGAAACCTTACATGTCAACCTCCGGAAATGCCTACTGTGACTGATAGTCACACTAGTCTACCAATAGAGAAGTTGATACTTTTATCCTTCTATCTTTTTCTTTTCTATCGTTTCGGTCTTACTTCATCTTAGAATGCATTCCATTTGACGCTCGTAAAACTCATGGAGTCACTTCAACGAATCACTTCATTGTTTATCAAATATTAAACAAAGACAAATAACGTTCGCGAGTTGTAAGTGCTAAATAGAATACACTCATAATGTACGAGTTTCATTTTATTGTAATTGAAATACATCGGAATATTTGTATTAAAAATAAGCTAGGCAGAAAAACTTTTATTAAACTGAAAATGCATATTAACTTTTAATTTTTAGCTTTTAAACATTTTTTTCCCTCTCAATTATATTTGGATTGTTTACTTATAAAATGTTTTCCATATTTATAATTATTTTTTATCCATATATATATTAATCACGCATTTTATTTCGATTAAATATATTTAAATATATTTCAATCATACAGTCTTTCAAACAAATTTAAATAATAATTTATTAAAAATAAATAGTAGCCGTGAATACACAGAATAAATCATCATCTGATTAATGTGATGTTTTTCAAATAAATATTTGTAAGTTTATAAGATCTTTATTAACACCAGTAATATTAAATTGACAAAATTAATAATGTAATATCTTCTAAATTTTGAAAAATTGCGTTTCGAGATCAAATAGTAATTGGTGTGTGGTTTAAAAACAATGCAAAATATATAAAATTCACAAAATTAATATGGAATCGGGACATTGTGAATTATAGGATTCCATGGATCAATGATTGTTTAAAGTAATTCAAAGTGTTTAGATCAATGTATATTATACATGATTGTTACAATGTTGCCCATTATCTATAGATAGATTAAATTCCGTTGTCTTGGGATGTCGTTAATTGTTTTTGTGTTGCGAAAATAATTATTAATCATTTAGAAATGCTTTAATGTTGTTTTTGTAGTAAAAAATACATGTATTAAAGATTAGGCGAAAGTTTCTGTGCATTTTTTTTCATCTTCTATTAATAATCAACGATTTATATTTTGGATATACAAGATATAAAGTTGTATGACTTCAAGAGGGATATAAGATGCTATTAGTTTGATTTTTTTTAAATAATTGTTTGGCCATATGTAACTCACTTCAATTTCTTAAATAGGAATTCCATTTTTTATTGCATATTCTTGTAGCTTAACTCGAGAGCTTTTCAAAATATTACAATAAAATTCCTTTTGGTCAATTTTTGGAAATATGTTGACAAAGTTCAAGTACCGCCGACATTAGCATGTAGGAGGAATCTCCAACGGTCTTGATGAATGTTATTAAAATCCTGAATAACATTCAAGAAGTTTTAACCGTCGGTCGAACATCTTGAATGCTTTAATTACATAAAAAATAAGTCAAAATCTTAAATTTAAAAGTATTTTTGAGAGTTAAAATTTTTGTGATTCATGATCTAAATATAAGATCTTTTAATGGTCAAAATATTTATTCATTCTGTGAAATTTGTATATATTTCATATTCGATAGTTTTCTATCACACAAAAAAATACATAATTACTCTAAAAATATATTTATATATTTATATACTTCAAAATGAAATAAATGTAAAATAAAAAAAAAGCGAATAATAGATAATAATGTTACGAAATAAGAATTAATAAAATAATATTATATTCTCTAAAAAAAATATTTCTTTATCTTAATTATAAATTTTTAGTATTAAATTATATGATATATACTGCTTAGAATAAATTATTTCATTAATTCTTATTTCATTAATTCTTATTCATTATTGCATGTTTTTTTTGGCCGCTTTCTCTTTTATATTTTACTTTGCAAATTACGAGCCTTGTATTTTTTTTAATTTGAAATAAATGTACTTCTTCATCAACAGACAGAATGTCTAGCCTTTCTCAAGTCCATGTAAAGTATACACGCACACTTGGCTGCACATAAGACGACGAAATACATGAATGTTTGGCCTACATATATATGTCGTCGGTTGTGCACGCTCGCGTATCAAGGACTCTTCACGGTTGAGGTGTCTACAGGGCCTAGGTTATTCGCGGACCGATGTGCAATATTAGAAGAAACGTACGTAGACATTGGGGAGAAGCATGATGGAAACCGCGCGTGGTAACCTTCCGTTCGTTTATCTATATCGCGATCGTGTGTAACCCGTTTTTACTGCGCAAAGTGACGCAATCTCGACAGTTTTGAAAATCTCGCTAAAACAGACACGTTGCGGTAATTTACGTTCGCGTATTGCTCAATACCGTGGAGCGCTAACCCCGGCGCGTGTATTTTACGATTGCAGTTACATGATTTATGTCAACTACTAATGATCATTATCGCAACGTGACGTTATTCTTTCCCTGCCGTCATCGGGAATGTAATTCTCTTGGAAAACTTTATGTTCTTGCTTATCTTAGAAGCTCTCCGAATTTAATAATTTTTTATTTTAATTCGTGTTATTTTCAACGTCCGCAATAGCCAGTTTGATTTATGAAATATTGTAATGTTTTTTCGTAATGAAATCATAGTCCAGTTACGTAGATATAGCTACGCAGACGTGAAACAAACAACGGGAAAAATCTTTCAATTTTATCGTGTTCAAGAAGATTATAAAATCAAGAAATGACATGATGTATATTTGACTTGTTGTATACTTTTTAACATATAATATAATCTATGATTAGTTTTCCTACTTTATTTTAGCTTCCTATTTTGAATTAATATTATATGCCTCTTGCATTTTTTGCTTATATTAAAATACAGAAATTTGAACTCATTGTAATCTCTGATTAGCGACAATTCGATTTTGATAATTAAGTATAAGAGTATTATATAATTAAGTAATAGGGTATAGATATTAAGAATAGAAATTAGGTAATTTTCTCTTTGCAAATAAATAGTAAAAAAACATACAGAAAGGCGCTAAAACGCGTTTTATTTAATTATATTTTTTTCAATCATTAAAGATCAAGGAATTGCTAGACATCAATTTTTTTATTTTAGCTTTGCACTGTATTGCCTGTCACTTTTCATATTTTTGTATATAAATTATATATCTAACATTGTAACTATAAATCTATCTTTTTCTTTGATAGTTCTATAATGAAATCAATTATCCATGTTCTGTTAGAATAATAGAAAAATAAGTTGAAGATAATTAAAAATTTTTTGAGTTATTGTAATGTATTATTTTTTTAGAGTCTTAATATATATAAAATAATACTTATACCTATATAGTTACTGTTTTTGAAACAAAAGAATTGTGACTAGTTATTGTTTTTTACAAAGTAATTCCCTATTCTAGTCTATTTTCCATTTTCGTTCTCGATTTATTTTTGTCTCGCCTCGAAAAATCTTCGCGTGTATTATTATTAGGAGAACTTCATAAGATCGCCAGGAGGGATGTTCGATGCGTCGAAGAGAATTATTGATTCCACATGTCTCCACGTGATCGGCTTTGAATTTATCTTATATTAAAACCAATGAAATCGATTCTTCGTAGGTTTTGTAGGGCGATATGAAGATGAGTATCTACTATGTTATTTTAACCGAACAGGTATATCATCGATTAGGTAGGGCAAACGAAGACACAGCTTGGCAGGTAGGTGTAAGTACAATCGTATGCATTAGTGGCACAGCTCATCCGCATCTCTAAGGAATATTTTACCAATCCCTTTTGTTCCTTTACAAGCATAAGATCGTCAAAGCGTAAAATAATTTAGTGAAAAGATATGCTTATTGATTGTGAATGTCACAGAAAGATTTGCCTGTGGAATGAAGGCTCACTGGGCATCACTAATACGCCTGACTGTACGCGTAGGTAGGCAGGCGGAAAGACAAGTAGATAGGCAGACAAGCAAGCGGACAAGGAGGGCAGGCAGGTAGGTAGTCCGACAGACGTATGGGATATTGCAGGTACGGGCGCAGTCAGGCAGGTACCAGATCACGAATGAGCGAAGCAGACAGATGGTCGAATGCGTATGTATTGACGACCATCCGGTAGTTTGATAAAGGAGATCATTGCCGCCCGGATGCAACGAAATGGCGAAATATTTCTGCGGGTTTTAGATCGATGAAACACGCGTGTGCGGATGAATAGATGCATGGTAAAATACCATCATGTTGCTGAATAAATGTGACGATATAATTTAATTTAATTGATAAACCATTTCGATCGATTTTTGAGAAGATATATAACTTGAAGCTTTTTTTAATTTATGAATATGGAAAATTTTCTATTGGCTGCAAGTTTTTATGTTATTTTGCGTTACCTTAAGCCGCGAATACATAATAAAATGCAAATAATATAATTAGAAAAGGTAAGAATAGCAGTATTATATTAATACTTCTTGTTAGCATTGAAATATAATACTTTTAATAAGGTAACGACCTAATATAATCTAATATGGTCTATTTGCTGTCTGTAGTTAAATGAATAGTTACTGAGAAAAATATTTATGTACTCATGTTAATATTAAAGATGTTTCATTTAGAAATGTTTAAATCTGATGATCATTTTTTAATATTGGATTTAGCAACGCTAGTCACGTATACTTTTAGCATTGAAAGCAATTTAACATAGCAATAATAGCTAATATAAATATTTAATTAAAAAGTTTTATGATAAGGATAATAAAAAGAAGGTAATAAAAAGCAGGTAATAAAGAGAATCTTACTTGTTCAGAAGATTTATTTTATACAGGAGATGGTATGTTCTAATGACCTGTTTGGAGTTTTGGATCTCTAAATTTTTCTAGATGCTAACCAACGTCACTTAGACACGGCCGAACTTCGCTCGCTGGTGCTCGCGTGGGGTGAAACTATGCAAGATAGTCGCATTGGTATCACTAAATATAACCGCACTTCTCTGGTTCCCGATGACAGCGGCTACGAAGCATGTTTAAAGATTGCTGATGTGATGCACTACTGGATACACCATGTTGCAAAATGAATTATGAAACGCACTTCGAATTTTCAGAATTCATGGAAATCACAAAAATATATATATATATTTTCAATCTTATAATTTAAGATCCTCACTGCGAGTTATCGCTATATAAAGTTTCTTAACACAACTAAGAAAATGCTTATTTGTTAAGTTAGATCTAATAAATGCTTAATATTATTTTGGCGTAAATTTATATACATATACAGTTCTGTTCGGTTTTTAATTGTAATCTTAAACTGAAATTAGAATAATATTACAAATTAAATTGACAAACGATTTAATGATACTAATAAGTACCTTAAAATGTAAGAATTTATTGCGAAAAATATCACCTCAGCCATATTTCGAATCTACATCTTTCTACATTTCGTGACAAGTGTCTTTACCAATTCAACCACTGAGTCATGTAATATTTACTGCAGTAATTAGTATATTGAAAAGAGTCTGGCAACAGCTATCAAAAGTTGAATAAAATAATTTCAATCAAATGTTCGATTAATATAACCAAAAATAATTTTACTTTTTTATATAAATGTTCAGTAATTATTACCAAACAGTTGGTTACGTTATTATATTTGATAATATTTACTAAATATTTAGAAAAGCAAAATTATTTTTGATTATATTAATCAAATGTTTGATTAAAATTATTTCATTCAACATTTAACTATTATCAGACTCTTTTATCGGTGTACATACTTAAAGGAAATATTGATTAAAGGCACGTGAAATAAACAATAATAAATGGCATTAAATCAATATGTAAATAACATAATTAAGGAGAAAAATGGTTTTTCGGTCTGAGCTAAAATTAAGTGCTTAATAATATTTTGGTGTAAATTTATATCATATTCAATTTTGTAAACTGCGTATTTTAATATTTATTAAATTTAAAGTACTTGAGAAAAAAAGAATGACCAGAGTCTCTTATCTTTTCTAAAACGTAAGAGAACGATTCTGTCCTACTTCCGCTCTAGGCGCTGTTGAACACGAGTTGGCGAAGAACGAGAATCAGCACCAAAAGATTTTGCACGTCGAACTGCCATTAAACCCGTTGCACCGTGTCGAAGTGATTTTTGCGCGAATATTTTTAGTGTTTCGTCCTTCGTCCCGCATCGGGGTTCAAGGCTCGCTCTCCTTCTCCTTCTTCCGCTCTCGCGTGCTTTCTCTCTCCTTGTTCTCCTTCTCCTTCATCACCGTTGCCGTGAATCCTCGGCCTCTCTTTTTCTTTCTCGTCGTACGTCTGTCAATTCATCTTCGTTTCTCTCTTTCCACTGCCGCACACCGCCTCGGCCAGTTTCGCAGCCACAAAGTCACGCTGCATCCGAGCGAAAAGAGCGAGGATCCTTGCATTCGCGTCGCGGCTACTCGCACATGCAAAAATCTTGAGACTACTCGACGGACGATTTCAAATTCGTTTTCCGTACGTTCTTAGGGATTGCGAAAAGTCTTCTTTCTGGCGACAATTCCAATTTTCGCCCCGAAAGCGAGTTATACACGCGCCTACTTGTCATCTACTATTCATCGTCTCAGTTTAGTAAAAAGTAGAAAGAAAGCCTGCATGAGTCAACGCAGTTAACGATGAATCATTGAGTATATTCATATATAATAATTACATACAAAGTCGCACATTTGATTTGAATCCTCTTCAACGCTTATTGAATCTTATTGTTAATATAAGGTGGAAATCGAGTTTAGATCGAATCTGCTTGTTTCCCTCTCACATTATCATAATATTCTGAAGAAGATGCAAATCGAAAAATATACGATTTTATATATGTAGCTACTTACTACTTACTACTTATATTTTTTGCATGTAATTATTAGCGAATAACACACTAATTCACGCACTGTTAATTATGTTGACTCATACAAGCTTTCTTTTTACTTTTTATATGATCTTCACACAAAGAATGATTTTGCTGAAGTACCTTTTTTGCTAAAGTAAATTTTGTTAAATCATCAAAATAATGTAAGAGCTCAAACTAATTACTAGAAATAGAATATAGAAATAGAATATAGAAAGTCAAAATGTTTTGCAGCATTACTCATCATGTTTGAGATTCTTACGTAATTATGTCAATAAAATTATTTTCAAATCTGTATGTAGCTAAATTTTTAGAAATTTTTTTTATTTTTTATTTGTATTTTTTTATTTGTTATCAAATTTCTCGATTTAGCATTTTAATTATTTTCTGTTGGAAAATTTGAGATTGACACAACAAAAAGTCTTCCTTTTGATGATAATTCCTGATGACCACAAATTCGTGCCAATGTGCGTCTGCATTTTCTCGATTTAGTAAAAAGATGCGGAAATAAAGTGTGAATCAACGCAGTTAACGATGCGTGAATTATTGTGTATATTCACCAATAATTATGAACGAAAGTGAATACAAAGTTGCACATTTCAATCATGATTTGAATCAATGCTTATAGATAAATACACTGAAAGAAATGATTGGTTGCTGCAGCAAATTAGATGGTAAAATATGGCATAGCATTTTTAATTGGCTGTAGTAATTAATTTTTGGTTGCAGCAGCCAATTTTTGATTGCATTAGCAATCATATCTGCAATGTTAGTATAAGATTTCAATAGGCTAACGCAACCAAAAATTGACTGCTGCATCGAATTAAAAATGTTATGCCATATTCAGTCAATCTTTTCTTTCATTGTTGTGTCAGCGGATGCATGATTTATTTTCAGAAAAGCATCATCCAAGGTGGCGTCTTCCAAGCGCTTTATCTCTTTAAATCGAATAACTACGTGCGAGTTGACCTCGCGCATAGAACGAATATCGCGCGTTACGCTCGGCCGCGAAAAGTCTCGTTGCGGGAGGTCAGGCACGATAGCTTTTTATAGGGCCACTTCACTGATTCTCCTCTTTCTTTCTCTTCTTCAGATATATACTCCCACGCTTCGCATTTCCTCCGTCTCTTTTCGCCTTATGTTCCTCCCCCTACAATTGTAGCGGTTCGAAATGAGTTTGCGACGCTCATCATGGAAATTCGCGAGATCCCGGCATCCACTAGCAGTTACCGCAATCGTATTGTACTTTTTCTGTTTCGTATTTACTGCTCGAACTCTCTCGTTCGTTCTTCCCCGTATTTATTACTTGTGCATTTGCGTTTACCTACAGGATATTCCTGGTTTTTCTTAGTACTATGATCAAAATTTCGATTAATATATTATTTTTCTCATGATTACATTCAATTCAAGATAATGTTATTAAAAAAATTTTGACTTTTATATTAACAAATAAGTACCCCATAAAAATCATTATCTTTAAGTATTTGAATTTTTTTGCGAAAGAAAAGAATTTGTAAGTTTAATTTTTTCATTCAAGCTTATCAATACAATTTTTTTAAAAAATTAAGAAAAATTGATTGTTTTAGTTTAACAATTTCTATTTATTAAAATAGAATGTGCTTGACAGGTTTCGCAGCTGAAGAATAAATTTCAATTAATTTTTGAATAATCCAGAAAATGTCCATTGTTTTTATTTCATATGATTAATAGCTATATCTGCATTTCTAACAATAGAAGTTTAAAGATTTAACTTATTTTGCAATTAGATTTACTTTTTTTAGATTTACTTTTTCTCTCTTGATTTTATAAGATTTGTTACTATTTCAGCACAATTTTAAAACATTTACTTTGTAATGAGTTAAGGAAGTCAGAATTTCAATATTTAATTTCTTTATATTTTTGGGTATAGCTGCTTTTGCATAGCGAGTATTCAAATAAACGTCTTAAGAATTTAATACATTAAATATTAGAGGTATTCTGGATTTACGAAAATTTCCAGCGGATATTTTTTATTACGAAATAAAAGAAAGATGCAACAAATCGTTGCTTTACGATAAGAGATTTATTGATCATAGAAGATTAGAAATGTAACTCTCTCTGTTCCGTTAATACGACCTCATTATATCTGCGCTTTCCTCCCGGGCAGCGATTTTCAGTTCTTCGCGAATGCCACGGGGATATCTCCAAAGTGAGCAAAGAAGCAAAGGATGGTTGAGCACAAAAACCAACCCCGTCCAATGATAATTTTATTTTTATTGACATTTCCACTTTTCTCAACCGCGTTATTGCGCGAGGTCAATTCTCTCTTTCTCTCCCGTTCATCGCCCACGCCGTGACGAAGAGAAGCGAGAAGTCTTCCTCAGTGGTTTACAGCCGCGTTTACTTTGTGTCTTCGACTTCGTTTTTACGAAACCTCGCCGTTGCCCGTGAGCGAACGTACGTGCGAACCCGACTGGGAGAAGTATGAACTAGTATAACCTCTATTTTTCAGAGTAGATAGATGAAACGACTTCTGGAAATCTCGTTATCTCTTTCGCGCTTAATCCACCGAAGCGCAGTGATTACAATTCGCAACGGTCTCCACAATTTCATCTTTTCTCAATTTTCGCTGGATAGAAATGTATCGATAAACTACGAATTTTTCCGACTCGTGAAATGCGACAGCGTGATAAATTCGACTGACGTGTACGATTATAAATCATCAGCTCGTTAATGTAACCTAATATGATGCGGACGTACAAATGTCCACTCGCGATACTCGCGGACAAGTTGAGACGTATATAAATCTGTCAACCCGAATTAAATTTCGTCCCCCGCATGCATTCCTCAGTGTCACGACGATAAACATGTCTCCGTTATTATCACGTGATCATAAAAGAAACGTCGGATTGTACGATCATCAGGTCTGTTTTTTATAATTGAACCAATACACTCTTAACTTTTAGAGGACAGTGATTTTATATTTTTAAAATCTTAGTTTTTCTACTTGAGTAAAACTTGTTATAATTATTCAATTTCATTGTTTCCAGTTCTCCTTACTTAAAAATATAATATTATTTTAGCGTCACTGATTTTTAGAGTCTAAAAGCCCCTAATCAGAGATTGCCATAAGAGAACCACTTGATATTTTCTAGAACTCGCGTTAGAGCGAGATAGCACATATTTTTTTCTCACTCGCAAGATTTTGTTAAAACATGAACGACATGCTCTTAAGTTCGTAGCAGATTAGATTGAAATTAAGATTGCGATTGAATTTAATCAATCAAAGCAAAGTTTATTAAACTTGATATTGGTTTTCTTTCTTCTGATTAGTTATTCTGAATCTCAATCTCTAGTCTATAATATGGATTTTATAATTTTCTGATTACAGAATCTCTAACGCAATTCGGTACAGCAATAAAAAACAATTTTCATAATTGTCAACATTAACAAATAATATTACAAAATAATTAATTAAAATTTGTTTGATAAAATTGCAAAGAAAATTTAAAAGGAATACTAACTAATAATCGATAAAAAATTTTCTCTTAAAAAATTTTCCTTCTTATTTATGATAAAAACGAAATATAAAAAATTTAATTAAAATTTTATTAATAATTCGCTTTATTATAAGAATAAAAATTTATATTAATTCTAAAAAAAAATATTTTGCTCGATTATTAGATACCTTTTGAATTAGTATTACGAAATATCTCACGTAAGAATTCTGAAGGAAAAGTATTTCGAAAAATGCCGCTCTCTCTTTCGGATTGAACTTGCCGATCGCGAAGAGCTCTGTGATTCCCAGAAAGTGCACACTCAACGTAGGGTTCGCGAACGGCGGTCCTACATGAAACCACACACGTTCGTGTGTCCCCGTGGACACATGTTCGGCGGCATGCCCGAATAAATATTTAGTGTTTACTTACTTGAGGCCAAGGAGAATGCACGCGGCGACACGAGACGGTAATGGATGCGGCGCCCGTTCTCCCGCGTCTGCATCGTTTAAGTCGCGATGCAGGTGCAAAGCGTTTGGGCAAACTCTATCGGCAGTCCTGGTCTCGACTGACAATGGAATCTGAATAAGAGCGACCTGCTCAAATATACCCGTTCATTCCCTTTCCTAATAGATAACGGCACGTCAATCACCATGCACTAAAATCACGAACTGACGTTTGATTTTTTACGAAATGCACCAAGTTTATTAAATTATTTAACCTTAGACCGATATTCATAGTCAATTCTTAATTTAAAACAGTCTTAAGGTGTCATAAACTAATCATAAAGGTGTATCAGCACTTAAGATATTACTTAAGATAATCTTGATTTATATGGATATTGACTGTAAATTGAATTTTTTATTAAATTATGAAATATTCAGGAGTAAGCTTATGAGTTAGTATCTGTTAGAAAATGAAATACACTATTGAGATTTATTATATAAAGAGATCGCCTTTGGGCGTAAAAGTCTCTCGAACGCATATACGCTTTTAATTCACGCAATTCTTGTTTCAAAAACAACACTTTAATTCGCGCTTTTCCTGACGTGTTCACGCTTTGTTCCGATGTCCAGTATGTACGAATTGGAGGGAGCGAGACAGAGAGAGAGAGAGAGAGAGAGAGAGAGAGAGAGAGAGAGAAGAGAGAGAGACAAAGAGACGAGAGAGTATTACGTAAGTATCGTGGCGACCGAACCTACCGTACCGCGACGGCGCACACAGTATCTAGAACTATAGTAATGGTCT
>NW_012130089.1:3697627-3706112 GCF_000143395.1 Atta cephalotes
GAGAGAGAGAGANAGANAGNAGNAGNGAGAGAGAGAGAGAGAGGGTCTTTCAAATGATTTCTCTTCAATGAAGAAGAAATGAAGTAATTTGCCAGTTAGTCTTGAATAAATTTAGCGATTCGCAATCGAATAACAGCACACACACACGCACGCACGCACGCACGCACGCATGCACGCATGCACAGAGGAAATTATATGACGTGATTATATATTTAAATGGTCCGTGGACGATTTTAACGTTGAGTAATGATAATTGTGAATTAACATCGTGGGAAACGACTTTCATTATGGATTCAGAATTATACGAGCGTGCTTTTGCGAGATTACGATCCACTTTCGTGAACTGTACATCAGATCGGCGAGAGGCGATTTCGCTTGTAATTCGAGTCGTTTGTTCGGTTCCCAGAGCACTCGTTCGGCTCGACCCTGAGCGAATTTACCGTTTCGCACTAGGAAACGGTGTGGAGAACTTTTACGGTAATAGATCTTTTTGCAAGGTCAGCGAACGTTCGTCCATCTTTCTGTTAGCCCGACAATGTATCACGGTGGAAGAAGCCCCATGTCGAAGGTTTTTCTTTTCACGCTGCGCCTTTGATACTTTCCCAGCTTTTCAATGCTAGACGATTTCACGTTAAACCACCGTGGCGAATTCGCAGTATATTTCAAAAAAAATCCTACCTTAAAAGAAAATCCTTTTGTTGGAAATAGAATTCTTACATCTATGTATAAAAGGCGTAACGAAATAATATTGATGAATATTATGAATATATTGAGTATGACTAATTGCTTTGGTGCTTGCAATGATTAGTACCTAGACATATCGTTTAAAATATAATCTATTTTAAATAATATAATATAATTGATGAATAATAATTAATTTTAAAAGTATCATAAAATATAATTATATATTTGTCTCTCTCTCAATTAACCTTCCAGTGGATTAAATTCATTAAATTCATTAAATTCATTAAATTATAAATCTTTGTTGAAGATCTCAAACAATTCAATTTTCTTTATGTTATATGTGTAAATGTGGATTATTCTTATTCAAGTACTTGGTATATTAATTCTTTTTTAATGCCTTTTGCTCATTTAAAATTAATTAGTGCATTTTAATAAAAATGCTAGAATCATCAATGGTGTCAATTTGATCCCATTAATCATTAAAATTTTTTTGTATTAGATATACAGTATAGAATGTTAAAAATATGTAAATATATTATAATATAAATAATACCAAAATACAAAAAAATATTCTGCTCGTAAGCAAAAAAAATATATATACATATGAAAAAATTTTTCGAAATTTTTATACGCATGTCACTACAAAGCAGATTTTTTTAGCTAGAAAATTCTTCGAGCATTAAGAGGATTGCAATCATTGTATTCAGCTTATCCAGCATCTCATAGTTATACAATATTCCTCTATATTTTAGAGTATTTTCTTAAAGTATAAAAAAAATCCACTAGAATCAAAAGGGTATCGCTAAAGAGTAGAATACTTTTTTATGGGTGTAACTTTTCATTAACCAAAAATAAAGAAATTACCAAATTGATGTCTTCGGCAGTTATAGTGTTAACACATAAATGGATCGCACGAACTCAGCGTCAGCAATTACACTGAGAGAAAAATGTACTAAATTCTAACAAATATTTGTTCGAAATTATTTATTAAAGCTAAATATTTACTAAATGTAAACATATATTTATTAAATGTAAACATATATAAAAGAATCATTAATTTGATTTAATTATAATTTTTTATTTAGTAAACATTTATTTGTTGTAAGTGAATATTAAGTTGGTATTATTCAAATATTTATTAAAATTTAGTACTTTTTTCTCAAAGTATGTCATAGATTTTGATATCAGCTTCGATTGATTAAAGTTTAGTTTCATAAAAACTGTCTGCCATTTTCCAGCGTTAAGCTCGACTTTTCCGAGGTTCTTCACAATTTCTGAATGTATCGAACGTGGGAAATGTGTTTTCGCAGACGGCACGCGTAAATTCGTTAGCATATGAAAAATGGACAGATATGCGAGAAAACGCGTGAGAGATCGGAGTCATTGGAGATAGGATTCGCGAATGATCCGTGCGATTCCTCTTACCGGACGATACTTACATATAGCGCGATTGGGGGCAACGGTTGTTCCAAGGTCTCGAGTTCGAGTTCTTGGGTTCAGCGAGAGAAGCGTTGCCGCTTCCTCCCGCAAAGAGCAGCCTCCGTTCTTAGAATAGTTGGCAGTTCTCCCGAGAGCGCTTGACATCTCGCTCGGCCTTCGCCTCGGTCGCGAAATCGACACGGGCCGGAGGTGTAAAGTGACCAGCAATGAGTATTACACATACACATACCTTCCACAGAACTGTATCCATTAAAGCCAATGAAAACGTTTACGTTTAAAGAAAAAAAATAAGTCTTTTTAATTGAATTTTTTAATAAAAAGTGTATACTAATTCATTATACAAATAAACGCAATTCTTTCTTTTCATTTTTGACAGAGATTCTACAATAACATTCATTTAATAAACAATGCTACAAGTAATGAAAAATTTAAAGAAGAATCAAACATCGCATGAAAAAATAAAAATTTAGGTAATTCAGCTAAATACAGGTCTGAAAATAATTTTGTTAGATTATCAAAGTAATTGTGTAGAATGCTCAAGTTGCTACAATAAAATATCAAAATTTTTCACAGCATTGTCATCAATGTTTAAGAGTTTAAGAGTTCCATATCATTATTTTGATAATTTAAAATAAAATTATTTTCGTATCTATATTTAGCTAAATTTTTACACTTCAGCAAAATCGTTCTTTTCATGCAGTAATCAAAAATTGAGAAGAGATGAATAATCTTGAGATATAAATTGCGCTATTAATCTCTCTTCTCTCAATGCATGCGTGTTTTATAGAACTCGCGTTTATCCGTGTGTTATGAAGCCAATTAACGTTCATTACCATTTTATGGCTTACAAAGCTGTCGTAATTATCGCGATCGTCGTGCCACGAGCAGTGACAATGTCGTGGGATTTAAAGAAAAAAGGCGCAAATAAACGTCAGCCGAGTCAGGCGGATCGAATAGAACGACGACCGTGCGGCTGCACTCGGTGGAACGTGGAGGTGGACGATCGAGGTCAATGGTTGGTCCAAGGCCTCTGGTTCGAACTCAAGTTCGACGCAGCGCCGCGTCGTCGTTTCCTGCCGACGTCGACTGCAGCCTCCGTTCCTAGAATAGTCGACGGCAGGCTTATGAGATCGTTCCCGCGGATCCGGATCTTCGGTGCGAAAATTTAAGAAACGTTTCCGCGATTACGCTACACGCTCTTTCGAGCCGCATGATCAATGCATCAAATCATATCTTCAATGACATGTAAATAAATGCGAATTTTCGATTGTGTGAGAAAATTACTTATTACTACTATCGTGCGAGAAAAGATAGGATTTAATGTAATAGGATTTAAATTCTACATGACAGAAATGAAATGCTTTTTTGCTAATCTCTTTTTATCTCTCTATATTGAGAGGAAAGTATATGATATTTGAGACTATAATTGCATAATAAAATAATTATGATTAAAAACTACTTTTATAATTATTACTGCTATATTACTAGATAATAATTAATTATATTTATAGTAAACAAAATATAGTTAGCATCGAAAATGATCATAAATTATGATAATTACAATCATTTTTTCTTGCAGTGTATATTGAGGAATGCTTATGCCACGAAAATAATTTATTGCTTGACGTCATTTCATATGAATTGCAATCTAAAGACTAAAAAACTTTAGTCAAATTTCAAGAAAAATTTATAGTTATAAGATAATAATGAAAAAAAGTTTTTTATTTATTTTTAAATTAAAGGACATGAGTTAGTTATCACATTAAAGTCGAAATTTTTGAATCCGATGAAGGAGAAAGATAGTCGAATATTGGACTTATTTTGTTTTAGATTATTTTTAATTAATTACTGACAGATAAATCATAAACTTATACATATTTAATTTACTACTTCATTTTTTTTTTCTTAAAATTAAGTAGATCATATTTTAACAACTGACTCTTTGAAATGGAAAAATTTAAATTTATAACGTTAGCCGTCTTGGATTCTCAGAAAATCTTTTTATAACTTTCAACTCCAATTCTTTTCTTTATTAAAATTAATTTTTTATGAATACTCACTAAGCATCCGTTTAAGCGGTTTTGATTAATTTTGTTCCTCTTTAAGACTTAGAAGGAAGGGGCCGTAACTTCCCTGTTTTTCCCTTCTGTCTACGCCCATGAAAAGACATACATAAATAAAAAATGAGCCTTATTTTTTGCTGTCCCGTTCTATTTTATCGTTTATGGGCAATTCTTATTCTTAAGCGAGGTTGTGGAAACCTCACTTTTTCTTAAATGTTTATTGTACTACCACTCATAAAAGTATATGTTGTGAGTATCTGCAATGTATTGAGCTCGAGTTCGTGAGTTTGCCAAGCCCAAATGATTGTGCGAATCAGTCATCCCTATGAGAATCTTTTTTTACTATGAATCTGCTCTCGTTGATGTTCACTTCGTCTCTATATTTTGCAACTTGTCTATACAATTGCAAAAGCTGAAAGCTCGTGTGAGCGCATAAATCCACACATGTCCCAAAAACTGATGAGATTCGCTTGGGATAAAAAACGGCAGGGCGGAAGAGAGGAAGCGAGAGGGGGCTTGTAATGCACGAATTACGAGTATCGCGGTGCACGCGTGTCCGATAAAACGATTCAGTGCGTGCAAACATCATAATCCCACAATAAGATCGCGCCTGATTTATCTACCAATAAAAGCTTATTGGAAACACGTGTTTCAGGGTGCCGCTGCCAAAACCGGTCCGACCGATGTGATGCGATGCGATGCGATGCGATGCAGGAGAGGGGAAAAGAGAAAGAGAGAGTCGTGAATCACGCGAGCGGTTTTAAATCACACACAGTAAAGTCGTTTCGTTCTGACCTGTGAGTAAGACACCGCATACCTATCAGCAGAGACCGATCCAGCATATTGCATCCACGCAGAT
Organism: Atta cephalotes; assembly: GCF_000143395.1. Taxonomy (NCBI): domain Eukaryota; kingdom Metazoa; phylum Arthropoda; class Insecta; order Hymenoptera; family Formicidae; genus Atta; species Atta cephalotes. The sequence continues at coordinate 3,702,674 of NW_012130089.1, forward strand.
ACATCATTGTTACTTATTTAAAAATCAATAAATAGCTACTTTAATTAATTACTTAAAGTAGTAATAATTTACAATCACTTAAAGCAGCAACAATTACAATTTTAATTTTATTTTGATTAATATTCAAATATTTTTTAATCGATATATTACAGTTACAGTAGAAGTATACTAACGTTTCTTATTCACTAAAAAGACTAAGAGATGAATAAATTAATAATATGAAATAATATGAAAATAATATGAAAATAAAGAGTAAAAAATTATAAATATTATATTATATTATAAAAAATCAAATATTTCATTATTAAAGCATATAATTATCAAAAAGTAAAAAAATTTTAGAATTTTATTTTTTACATAAATATAATATTAATTTAAATATATTATTTAAAAAAGCCAATAATGTTTATTATTCAATATTTCCAGTATTAGATGTTACATTAATTTTAATGAGTTTTCGTTAGAACGCTATTATAAATTTTTAAGGATAATTTCATATAATAACATTTCTTTACGTTAAAATTTTTTAAACGTATAGTTCTTGAATTATTTACATATAAAATTGTTCAATAAATAAAAATTCTTATTGTTTTTGTTGATCAACATATTGATCAACATATTATCAATATTTTAACTTTCTTTGTAATAAATGCTTGTACATGTTAAAAAAGATAAATAAACATGAGGTACAATCGGAATCGAGCGATCGAGATGCTGCAGTTGCGGTCCTACGCGCCGCGAGCACACCTATTACAGAAGTCTTTATAAGCCCTTTTGGACTCGTACCTTGGAGGCGTCGAGAGAAACGACGATAAATCGATAACGTTATTACCGATAAGGGTGCAAACGTGTCCAACTCGTAAACGATGTAACTTAAAGCACTGGTGCAAAGCGCGAGTTTGCGACGAGTTGTGCCGAGCAATTCAACGATATCGTCGCGAGATTACGATAACGAAATAGCCCTACAGCTATTTGCCGTATTTCGTCCCTATGTATAGGGATGTCGTATATCGCTCGTCTCTACACGCATCTTGCTCTTGTCCACGTTTGTACATTGATCGTACACAGTCCCACCTTGCTCCTCTCATTGTACAAATTTTTATATCTAGTTTTAAAATAATCTTTTATACAAACACCGTTACGTCAACCTTGTACTGCTGCCAAAAAACAATTATGATCGTATCCACGCGGATGAGACATGAGATTAAAAAGTGTTAGAACTATAACTAATTTATTTTCAGTTCATTTACATTTTTGACACATTGGCCTTATATATACTAATGGCCTTAATAATATTAAAATGTTGTTGTTGCTCGTTTTCTTTTGTAGCAGACTTTTGTTTCATCAAGATGTTTTGAGAACAGGGTTGTAAAGCAATACAGTTGATACAGATAAATGTCATGGAAATTAAGAAATACTCTCCGTATTTGATACTTCATTATATTAATTATTGTAAGATAATACTTCATTTATATAATTTAATATTATTTGAATTTGAGTTTTGACCATATTTGTAACGCAAAGAAACATCATCAATTCAATTCAATTTCTTTTATATCTTTACACTTTGTATTGTTAATTGTATTTGGATTGTAAAATATTTATTAAACTGTTAAATGTATTTCTGAATTATATAGTTATTCAGGTATTTATTCAAATTTCCACAAAAAGAATTACTTGAATTAAAATAAAAAGATTCTTCAATAAGAATACAAAAATATATTCAGATTTTTTTTTAAATAATATCGTAAAATTTAACGGGTTTTATTTTTTAATTTAGTACAACAAATTTGATTTTTATTCGAGTATAGTCCACCTATACTTGACACTCTTTTTTATCTTTTTTTAAAAAGTCAATTTTAAAATGATATTGCGTCGTTAAGCATCTTATATAATATTCATATGTATAGGATATGTGACGGGCTCTGCGTAAAGTTTGAATCTAAGATCGTTGACTTGCGATCATCTAGGATCTTTGACTTGGAATCTAGGAAGTATGTGCAAATCGCGATTTAATTTTCAAGCCCATTGGCAACGTCCATATTCATTCATTTCCAATTACATGTGACCGTGTGCATACGCGAAGAAATCTAATATAAGTACATCTATCTTGTGTAGATTCTACGTGCTCTAACTGCATTCATTTAGAGATCGATAGAAGGAAGATGCGTTAATTAACACGTCCGGAAGATAACATCGACTGCCGAGTCGATTATGTCGCGAAAGATGCATGACGTTCATTAAAACATTAATCAAATAATTGCATCTCTTTATGATACTCGCGATTAACCTCTTTGACCTAGAATTATAGATATGTACAAGTGTATGTGTGAAAAAAAATTTTATTCTATCAATCTTATTCTTGAAAGTATCTTATCTTGATTATACATTGCGACTGTTAAAAATATAACCATTTAGAAATGGAAATACATGTTATGAATTTTAGAAGAATCTGAAAATTGTGTATATAGAACGTTACTGAATGTTATCTCAAAAGCGCATCAGAGATTATTCACAGATATGAAAATGAAATCCAAAAGAAATGATGAACTTATTTTATATAATCACTACTACTGTTAATAATAATGTTCCATTCATTTATGCCTATTTTTCATATTTAATTTTTGCTATATAATCTGCAAAATCTGTTAATTACTGTTACTACTCTTTTAAAATAATTTTTGTTCTTTTATATTTATAGTAGAAACATTATGAGAAAAATTTATTGAATATATATAAAAACTTCTTTCTCGAACTAATTTATGTAATAATTGATTTTAGAAAAATTTTATTGAAAAAAGGATTGATAGAAAAGTAAATGACAAACTTAACTATTTGAATAACTTTTTCGTATTTTACAGACATAAGATTTTATTAATTTATTTATCTTTTAATTAATTTATCTTTTATTCATTAATTTTATTTAATTTTGATTTATTTATCTCGAATAAAATTATGAAACATATAAATAAATTATACTAAACACAATGTATAATAAAACTTCATCGTTCGTCGTAAAGACAAATATCATATGGAAATTTAAACAAAAACTTTACATTTAGAAAAGCATCAGCATTTTATTCAGTCCCATAAAGTAATCCGATTCTGGTCTACCCTATTACTTTTTCACAGAGTCATTATCTTAACTTAAAATAAAAGTATTCTTTTTACTCACTGATAATTGTGCAACAATGAAGTTGTTGACTGTGTTTGACTATATTCATCTGTAACACATAAATACAAAGTTGCAGTGTGTGGCTAAAACAATCAATAAATAATTCAAAAAATAATTTTATGTATATATATTAGGTGTAGTAAAAAGAAATCCATTATTTTTCCATTCAATTTCATGCAAAAATAGTGGATTTCTTTTTAGTACACTTAATATATATATATATATATATATATATATATATATATATATATATATATATATATA
>NW_012130089.1:3706510-3719709 GCF_000143395.1 Atta cephalotes
ATTTCTTCAATGAAATATTTAATAAAATAATCATATAATTTTTTTGAAATTCTCAGAAATAAGTTTTCATCGAATTTCATACATACTATATATAAAATGTTTATTTTTGTTCAAATGTATGCTTCAAATAAACAATCAAACAGACTAGGAAATATAAGTAATCTAAAAATAATATGTTACTCTCTCTCTAATTCTAAGATGACTTCACAGTCGTTTCAATTAAAATTTCCAAGGTTTTCCTTCTCTCAGACTGTTTCAGGATTAGATTAAGAATTTAAAGAAAAGAAAGAATTGTTACAGAATTATTAGATTAAGATCGTCATTATTATCAAATTCCTTGCATTCATTCGATATAACATTCGCGAAATTGCGGCTAATTACGATCGCACAAATAATTATAAAAATCGCATTACGCATTGGACGTCACTCCTGATCTTAAAATCGATTAAGATTCAATAAATTTACATGAATGATTTTGCGATCTAGGATCAAACATTCCGTTGCATCATGTTGCGCGATATATATTTGCTTCAGTAAATAGCGTTACTTACGTAAATGTCATCTCGATAAGCTTATATTACAGGTTAATTAATCGCGTAGCTTGTCTGTTGTTAAAGTTGTCTACCGTTCAAGACATAATCGTGTGAATGTACGAAATGATTCCGTTGCGAAAATTAATGTAAAGAGTAATTAACACATCTTATGCCACTATATCCGTTTGCTTCGATATCGCAGCGAATAACAACAAGATGACGCGTTGTATGCATGTTGTATCGACTGCATGCTGTAAACAAGTGCCGAATGCAAAGTGCAGAGCGCCGCATGCCAGTTCTATGAAATATTTAACGTATTACAAAATAAATTTTTACCGAATATTGAGTTTCCCTTTTATTCATCAAATCAATTTATTAGTTCACAATCAATCACGATTTTTCATTGGTTAACTAACGTAATATGGTATGTATATAATTTCAAGTTTAAACCATTACTTTGAATAGTTAATATTCATTTTTATTATCTATTTGTATCTATCTATTTAATACATATTTATATCTACTTTTACCAATATACTTAGATTAACTTTAATCTTGATTCGACTTACTCTTTATCTCTTTCTAGTTCTAAGCTTTCTAAGAACCAAAGAAAAAGATAACGAGCAAATTAAACCAAGATTAAAGTTAATCTATATTGGTAGAAATAGATATAAAATACTTCAATATAGTACGTCGCCTTAATACATTTGTAAGCTATTAGATACGAGATTAATTCTAGAATGTTCGACACTATCCGTTTTGTCACAGAAATAATACATTAGATATGATATGCCCAACCCAACTTTAATTGCTAATAATTTTCATAAAAACATTTGTAACAATTTTTATTTAAATTGAAATTCTAGATTTTAAGGAATAATAAGTAATGTAATATATCATTATATTAATAAAAAAATATTATAAGTATAATAAAAAAAGCAAAAATTCAACAAATTTTTTATTTGTATTTGTTGGAAAAATTGAGGTTTTTTTTTTAAATAACGTTCTGAAAACTAAAAATTTCAAATTTTAAAAAAGAATATGTCGTAGTCAAACAATATAGAACATATTTGAATACATATTATAAACTTTTAATTGTTATTATTTAAAGTTGTTCAATCGTTATTACTTCATTGATTAAAGATAAAATTTCGTTACGCTCAAGAAAAACAGTGTTCAAATCTGGCATGTACATTAGTTTCAAAATTGTAAAAATGTCAATCTTCGGGGGAAAAAAATCTTTTGTGTGAATATACCATACCCACACTGTTAAATTTATGGTGTCATATTTATCTAATATTTTATAATATAATATATTATAGGATCGTATACATAATAATACAAACTGTAGAAATCAAAGTCTTAAACTGGATCTAAATCATTTCGGTGCGCATTTTTGGAAACTACGTAGTATATAAATTCACGCAAGAATCATACAAACATTTAAGATCCAGCTAGATTGTTTAAGGCTTTGATCTCTATAGTTTGTGTTATCACATATAGAGTCTTACATGTTATATTATTTACGTCATCTAAAGAGACGTTATTCCTTCATATGCCAATTATTGCGAAGAATATTACTAAGGTCTAAAGGCTTAGGACTCTTGCACGGAATGCAAGAGATCTGGGTTCGACTCTCCCGAGATAATATTTTTCGCAATAAGAATTAATTATTTATAGATTTTAATATGTTAATCAACATTAAGATCGTTTCGAAGATGCGAATTGCATTAAATATTTGTTAAATTGCTAGTCAATTTAACTCGTGATGAAACTGCGATAGTTTAATAGAGTTAGCGTTTTCACCGAAAAATAATTTTAGCGCGCGTTTCTGGGGATTACATACTACTACGTACTACACACTACTACGTAGTATATAAATTTATGCAAGAATACAAGCATTTAAGATCCAGTTAGACCAATTAAGGCTTTGATTTCTATACTAATATTTTATTTTAGTAAATATAAAATAATGATATATAGTACGAACAGTGGCGACTTAATTATCGATTTAACATACTATAGATTTAACAGTGAGTCGTTCTAGAATTAACGAATCGAATAATCTGATCATCGCTAATTGTTTGTGAGGAGTAATCGCATTACGTGAAATAACGTAATACAAAACAACTGATGCCACTAACTTGCTCGCTCAAGTCTTGCAATCCGATAACCGACTCCGGCCACGCAAACACATACAGTATAATGTATTGCGTGTAAAAACAAATGTCAAATGCCACGTGTCAGTTTTATATTTAATATATTTCAAAGAGAATTTACCTCAGATTTTCTAATAAACTTGACGATATTGACTATATAATTAATATCTACATGTAAGAAATTAGAAGAAATCAGTAGAGCAATAAAAATATATCAGCTAAGCTGTAAGAATCAATCAATTACACGAGCTGAAATTATTTTTTCTCAATGACAGAGTAATCATCTCTGTTGATGCCTGCTGCATCGGGCACGATTAACTGCAGAAACGCATCGTCCGAAATTACAACCATCCGGCTGGAGCATCGACGATGCACCAGCATAGAGGCGAGAAGGAAGGAAGAGCGCGATTGTCCTTGACGGAAGGCAGCGATCTCTTCTGCTTTGCTGCAGGCTGGCGTCCGCCCACCAGACGGTCGGCGGGCCCCATATTCTCCCTGCGGTCCCTCGGACTTCTTTCTTTGCTCCCTCTCTCTCTCCACTTTCTCACTCTTTCTTTCTCTTAACTCTGGCGAGATGAAAGACGCAATAAGACAGATAGAACCGGTAGAAGAAGAGGGATAAAGGAAGGGTGCGGGATGAGAGACGGGTCAACTCATGGAGCCGCTCCCGGAGCAGACTCTGGACCTGTTCGCGCACGGGCCTCTCAAATGAGAGAAAGAGAGAGATAGCTCCATTATTATATGTCCGCATGGTATTGTTCTCTCCGTACAGGCCGTGCCGAATTCGACGCGCGGGACGATCGCGTGACCGAAAAGTAGAAATTCGAAACGCTCCGCGCACTTTACGAGGTAGAATTTGCCTAATGGCCTGCGCGTTTGACAACCGTCGCGCGACCGATGAGTTTCGCGGTCTGCTATATTAAATGTTGCTGCTCTGTTGGAAAAGAAATGGTAGAGCTGCGTGCAGCGATAGTACGCGTCCTCATAAATCGTGCTTAATGTATACGAACTTGTTAATATTTTATACATTATACATCACACAAGATTCCAGTATCGCGTAGAAGCTCTCGTATTCGTTTCCGTTTTGATCGCCTATTTGGATATACGTTTTCTTTCCTTTCTAAGTTCATGATTTAAATAAATTTTCAATTAATTGCTTCAATTTTTTTGTTTAATCGAAATATATACAGAAAGAACAATTTTGCTGAAGTATTTATATAGTTACAGATCAGAAAATAATTTTGTTGGACCATCAATATAAGTATCTTAAGCATAATGATCAATGCTACAACGACATTTTAGCAACCAATTTGAGCGTCCTATATAATTATTTTGATGGTCCAACAAAATTATTTTTAGATTTGTATTTAGTAATTAAATTTTAATATACTTCAGCGTAAAATTGTCTTCTCTGTCATAGCGTATTTTCCAATATATTTTTTATTATTTTATAAATGTTTATTTTCTGTAAGTGAAACAAGAGTATATAATCATTTGGAAAATTATTTATTACTTTAATTAATATTAATTTTTTATTAATTTTCTAGAATGCAGACTAAAGTACACTATTAGAGTATTTAAGAGTAAATTCGCAGTGATTGCATCACCGTTCAATTGTGGTCTGTGTTTCGTGTAGTCTCGCTATCTGAGAATTTGCGAGCTCTTTCAATTTTAATTATTATTTACTCTCTTCTGAATGCTAGTAAGGTGAATTCTGAAGTGATATCTAAACCAGAGTACAACCTTGACTACATCCGTCCAAGTGATTATCCATAATAATTATTCAATGATATATCTCTTTATGGAGCCGCTGTTCATTCGCATCGTTGGCAAAGATTATTTTCCTCTAGCTCTTTATTACAGCAAAAGCGGCTTTATACGAAGCAACTTAATCTCACTTCTCCTGTTATGTGCAAGCTTCTAAGATACACGGCAGCGTATGTCATTAATGCTTATTATGTAGGCTGCAATCATATCGATTTGAGCCCGCGAGATGCGGAAGTCACAATGTAATTTACATTAACTTCGCAATGATCACGTAGCGATGTTACTCGTGTGGCTAATCTACAATCTTAGCGCGCGCGGCGCGGCGTCGCGACGATGGAAATTTCCAATCTTTTGAGAACGTGCTAAATGCACGATGTTAAATCGCCGCCGGTGAATTAACGTCGATGCACGCTCAAATCGCAAGTCATCGACGTGCTCGAGAAACTCGTCACAGATAGCTCGAGCTATACTGACGTCAACAAGAAATCGGCGCGACAGCGCGGATGTTCTGTTTTTGACGCAAGTTACGAAATATGTCAAAATTGCCGGAATCCCGGCGATATTCGCGCCAAAAGCCGCATCATTGATAATCCACGATCCTGACGTCACTCCATGAATAGACGTCAAGACAGCGAAAATTCAAGATAGTCGACGTGCAGGTATTGCTGACTCTTGAATGCGTCGTACAAACTGTCAGCTCTTGACGTTCCGGCGGACGATTTTATCATTGATAATCTATGATCCCGACGTCATCGCCATGAAAAGCTTCGGACATATTGATTATTCGATCGCCGTTAGAATATAACAAGGTCTCAAGAATCATCGGCCTTTTAACTATAGATATTGAAAATCTCAACCGGAAAAGAATGATAATCGTTTCTCTATTGAGATGGCAATAATTACAAAATTATTTAGCATTAAAAATTAAAAGGTTTTTAGCTTAAGCCCCGAAGATACAAATAAATATTTGAAACTTATGTTTCAATTATAATAATTTGAAACTGCCTTTTACCCGGAACTTTTATTTATCGTTCATTTGTCAAAATATTTAATGCCGACGATTAAATACTCGAGATAAGGGATAGCAACGTGGAGGATTCTCGCTAAAGAAAAATCGGGCCTGAATTTATCATGGGGGTACACGACTGGAGGGACATTCTCTCTCGGTGGTTACGCTCTGTATGTATTTGACAGGGTCGGTTTTTTCGAGTAATTACACCGTGCCGAAGCATCCACGAGTCATTCGCCGCGCCGGTCGACGCGCGGGATGCGGCTAATTTATTTTCGCCGTCGTTGGAAATTAGCGACGACGTACGGACGCTCCTTCCTCCCGTCCTCCTCCAGTCGAAGTTGTTCCGGCGCGTCCGCGAGAGTCAAGAGAGATTTATCAAAGCGCGCATCTCGCAGTATATTTTTAAGATCGTTTATACACCGTCCATGTACACGGGGTCGCGCGCCACGACGAAAATTTGTCGTTGCGCCAAAAACCAAAAGTGAACGTCCCGAGGCCCCCTAAAAATACGCGGGGAGCATCCTCCTCGCTGTCCCCGTCCGGTTCGTGCACCATTTCCGTCGACTTTCTCGCGAGTGCTTCACCTCCGGTGAACGATCGTTTTGCACGAGGCGATGTGCTAGTCAGAAAAAAACGCGAGAGATGTTCTATTAACACAAGCCGGAAAATGCAATGATTTAACTTTCATATTTCGATCGAAGAATAATAGGATTTTCGTCGATGCTATCGTCAAATAAATTATCATAGACATAAATAAGCGAAAGAGGCCAAATTTGATCAAAGTGGATTTAATATAGATATATTTTTACATGAATTTTATAATTTCCTGTTTAAACAAATTGCTCTCCAATTAATTTTGTCAATTAAGAGATAATCTAAATTGAAGCTGGAATCCGTAATATCACAAATTAAAATTGATAAGCAATTTAATAATATGATTCTAATGTGCTTAATTTTTAAATAAGTAGATGGTTTAAAAATCCGCAAATTAATAAACGTTCAGAAGTTCCCAAAGAAATTTCAATTTTATAATAGATAAAATTGGTACCTTAATTATATCATCATGGGATAATAGAGTAATAGAATGCAAAAATAATAAACTTTAAGATATCTAAGTATTAGCAATATAAAAAACTTTTATTTTTCTTTTCCAGATTTTAAATTATACTTGGGATGTTGTGGTCACTTTATTCACTCACTTAAAAATTAAAAATTGTAAAGAATTTTTTACGAAAAATATTATAAATATTTAAAATGTCAGAATTTTATTAAAATTAAAGACAAAAATACACAGGAAAGTAGGAGTCAGCGGAGTACTTTGTGCACAAATAATACAAAGTTTAATAGTCCGTATCTGATGACAATTATTTTAATATGTATATCTCCGTATTATATCTCCGATGTAATATTATATCGCTACCATATACGAAACAATAAATTTGTTCTTTATCAACCGCGGACAAAATCGCAAATGTAGGACGCGAATGGAATCAAACTCGGATCCGTGTATCACGAATTAGCGCACTGATCGTGTAGCCATTAGGCGCCACTCGCCATTTGCGATTTTGTCTGCGGTTGACAATAAACAAATTTATAGCTCTATGTGTTTGAGCGATATATTATTATCGGAGATATATATTAAAATAACTGTCATCAGATATGGACTGTTAAACTGTATATTATTATGCTTGCGCACGAAGTATCTACAATACTTCCATAATGTATTATTCTAGTCTTTAATATGTTAAATATCGAGAAGTCCTATATTAATTTTTTTCATTATTGTTTCATTAAAATATTTATCTAAAAATAGTGAAATACCAAAGATTCAAGATAGATCAATGAACAGACGAACTTTCTTCGGAAATCTAACGATCGTCTTGTCTTTGAAAGTTCATTGGTCTCGATAGGCATCATATTTTCGATTAGATAGTCACTTCTGCTAGAAACCCGCAGACGATCGCGAAGTGCGTGGGAGGGAGCATGAGCTGAGTCGTTGTTTCTCCCGCAATGCGTTTCGCGGCTGCATATCGCATGCGATTTCGTAAGCAAATAGCAGGGCACCGAGAGCGCCGGACCTAAGTCCGGGTCATGAATCGAGAATTAATATTGAGCCAGCGCTCAACTTTGCTCTCGCGAAACGACCAGCTAAAGGTGACGAAGATGTCGAAGAAGGGGGACACCGAAGAAATGAACGCAAGGTGAGCGCGAAGAGCGGATTGTTCGTTATTAATTAGTTGGCGCAATAGGTCGAATCGTGCCGCTCATTGTCGTTCGACAGGGTACGACGCTACTCCACATTAAGGTTGAAATAATGTCCGCCTGAAGGTTCGCGATCTCCCCCTCGATCAACCTCGAGCCTCTCCATGGAAATGTCGACCGTCGCTGCCAAAGTCGTTATGCCGTTTTATCCTTGAGGAGTTTGCCTCGAGTCAATCGCTTTAATATTATACGCACATGGGTCTTAGATGCCGTTATAAATAACCAAGTGCTCGAAGCGGTACTTCCACAATCAACGATATTTATCTCGGTTTCTCGATAAAAATGCTCAAAAATATATAACTATAACATGAAGATTAGAGCAATTCCAGACGAATAATCGAAGGGAGAGATGATTATCAGTTATGATGTTTTTCAGCTAAAGCGATGTATGATTGAGTAGTGAAATATCGTGGTAATCAATTAAAGTTATTGCCACCACTCAGCCTTATTGAATACATTGCTTTAAGTAAGTGTTTTAACCTTGACGGATATACATGTGTTTCAAAACTTATGAGCTTTCATTTCAAAATTACGTCGCAGAAGAATATTGCATAAACGAAGAAATCAGACTAAAGATTATTATTAATAAGTAGACAACGATAAAATTTTTTACTTTGTGCGAAAAATATGTAAAACTTATCTTTCATTTAAAAATTATGTTGCAAAAAGAGAACATTGCAAAATGAAGAAACCAGAAAAAAGGAAGGCATAAAGGGGATAAAATTTGTTACTTCGTGCGAAAAATTCGCATTAGCACAGTTTGCTGATATATAATCGGCTTCTCTCGCGATATTCTTCGGAGATAGATTCAGAGATAAGAAAAAGATCGCGAAAGGAAAGAGAAATGGGAGAGAACCGATGAACAGGACGATGCGAGTTTGGACGATGGTGCGTCGCGTTCGCTAGAACTCACGCTATATCCGATCGGGAGTGTGGGTGTAGGGTGTCGCAACGGTATTGCCTCCATAGTTATGTCTATGCTAGCCCAACTAGTTTCACAGGGAAAAATTGCGTCTCTTAGTCACAGCTTGCGACACCGGCTCGTGCGGCGTCCTGCATGAGCGAGCTCAAGTCCGGGGCTTTGCGTGTGCGACCCACTTACTTGCAGACTGAAGTAACTCCGATATGCATATGTATGTATGTACCTCTACGTATCTGCACGTATATAAATAAATATATGTATTTTTTTAGAATCTTCGCCGACGATTATTATCGGTCGTTAAAATTGAATCTCTTGAATGATTTCTCGCATGGGAAATTATATTTGGAAAAATCGTACATACTTTAAATTATGAAACACTAAATCTTTTTCGAAATCTTTGACAGAGTACTAGAGGAAATAAGAAAAAAAAATGATTTATACACCTCTTAGAGCAGTTTCATTTACTAAAACTGTTTTTGGACACCAACCAAGATGCATTATTGAATTGGATCAAGATAACAGGAATTTCTGTAAAGTTTAAAAAATTTTCTCTTATTTTTCTACTTCAGTGAGCTATTTCTCGAAGCTCATTATTCATAGAAAATTATTTCAATATTCATTTAACTTAATTTCTCGTAAATTAGACCAAATTTAATTATCTTGATACGTCGACACGCACGTGCTAATTAGCATAGGTTCTACCCTTTTCCTGTGAAAATCGTCTACATTGCAGACAGAGATTCTTAGAAATGTTAAGCAAAATGTCTCATATAATCTTTCGACGAAAACTACTGCAGAGAGTTTTTAGAATGCCGAAACAAATCCATTACTTCATGATCTACAAACGTTAAAAAAACGCCTCATATTAATCTTTGGACGAAAACTGCGTAGTTTTTTAGAACATTAAATTAAATCTTTACTTATTTCACCCATGATCTATTCCACTCTCCTGCTATCGTACTTACTTATATTTTAATCTTATCATTTTATGTTTACCAGTTACTTCACCGTTCATATAAATCATCCTTAATTACATACTCATCACGCCATCGTAAGTCGATTTGCGCAGATATTCAATAAAAGAAAAGAACCAAATGTAATAAGAAGAGGAGACGTAAACAAAAAATTCGTGCGATCTCGTCATATCTGGTTAAGTGGATGCACTTTTCCAACGCACATATGGATCAGCAGCTCTCGGCGCGGGCTGAGATTATTATAAAAGGCAAGTTCATTGTTCCGACCTCTTTCTCCGTCAACTCACTATGTTTCTATCGTGCTTTCCTCAGGCAATAAATACGCATTTGCCGCTGGTATCGGGCCGTCCCGCCTCGCACGGCTGATTTGTTCGCCGTACTCTTATTGCGCGATTACTAATCGTGCAACAAGAAAGTAATGTAAACACCCTGATAACGTTAATTTATAGTAACCGCGGCCGTTCGCTGCCGATCGAGGATAATTTATGCAACGGCGCATTTATGCGCGCCGCGTGTATGTCGCCATACGTGCGCGAGACCCACAAAGAGAATCGACTATCGTCTCGATAAGGAGGTGATCGTGGTCAATAAAATCGACGAAGACCACTCGTTCCGCCGACACGGAGCGTAATAGTTTTCGCATATACATCCGCGCGATAAATTCCAAAGTCATATGAAGAAAAGGATGACCAAGAAAGGAACTTTCGTTTCGAGCAATTTCTAATACGCATTTGGAAGCTCTGATTCACGACGCTCTACTGCAATTCTGGAACGTGCCGTTTGCAATGTACGCGTTTTTAGATAGATATATGAGTTTCTTATGCCAAACATTGCAGATAAGAATTCTTTAATGGACTTCGTAACTCTTCTCTTTCTCTTTTATCGTTATTTTATTAATCTCGGTTGTCGTTCTAACTCAAATTCTACTTCAAATATAGAAGTTAATAAAATTAATTTGACGATTATTAATTCATTTTTGTGAAATTAGTCGTAAAAGAAAAGGGATATCGATCGCGGCAATTAATTCTAGTAGTTTTAGTGAGTAATTCTCAAATTATATTGCTCCGCGCTTTCTAACTGATCTAATCGCGGGTTATAATAATTGACTAACACTAATTATATTAACCGAAGGACATCGAGTCTTGGGGAATTTAGATTAACTCTCTCTCTCTTCCTCTCTTAAATCACTTAATCTACAACTATCAGCAATTAACAAGTTTCAAGACGACACAGAGGCGCAATTTAGAGTTAAGGTGGCGATACACGAGGACCGCGTGGAGAAAAAACGGCGCATCGATGGTTTTACGACGCACAGCAGCTTATCATTTCATCGGATCGTAGATGGGGGATTCTGGCTCCTCTTTCTCTCTTTCTTTTTCTAGTGCCCGCGGCGGGATTACTTCTCTTAGATCCACACACAGGCCCTTGTCCTAGCTTGTACGTTACCTGGACCAGAACTATATAGGTAACTACGCGACGATGTCCGCCTGCCTACCTCCTCGAGAACTGGTTTCGGTGCTCGTAAACGTGACTGCACCGAAACTCTTTGCCCGTTTGAATTTTATCGGGGGCGCATAAATCTCCCCGGCGATTCTATCCGCTTCATTTGAACCGAGAACGTATTCATTCCCTTTTTCGCAAAATCTTCTCACAACTGCCCTATGCGTTTCGGCATTTTCTTCTTTCGAATATTTTGCGCAAAATCGATAAGGATCGAACGTTTTCCTCCGATTAATTTAATCTTGAAACTTGAAACCAACGGGAATAGAAAGTTAACTGTAAAATTTGCAGCCGATAATAATAATGCACGAAGCAGCTGTGTTTTCTTAGATATAATTTATCTTCCCTGTATAAACGCGCGAGTTTATCTAGTAGCTTACTTAATTACACGATTAAGGCGTTAATCAATCGACTTTATGTATTATTATTACAATTTTCATCATCATTTTCTGATCTATTTTTTCATCTCCGCATGACAGCCTCTGCAATTAGTGACTTTACGATCTTTTAGTGAATTTCAAAAAATTCTATAAATAAAACAAAATTGGGAAACATCATCATGGATATAAATTTCGTAATAGTAGCGAACTGATCAGTCGTTCGTATTGCATATGTATATGTCGCAAATGCGATTACGAAAACACTCGCGAGACCAGAGAGTAATAATATTTCTCGGAAGGTATCCCACACTTCGGAACACGATTGATAATTATGACCGTTCGAAAGATTGCGTTGGGTCAGTGAGCGTTGCGTTTACAACGAGAACGTGGAAACGAGACGATGTACTACTTTGCGATGGCGACTGTATCGTACCTTCGATGAGAAAGAGTCGCAACAGAACTACATGTTATTTATTTATTCTTAGAATTATAGGATCGCTGCAAATCCGTATCCAGCAATCAACCTTCCAATCAGATAAACGATTTAAACGTTATGTCTACGTTTTTAACGGTGCTCTGTTATGAAGATAGTAGCCTTGGGAGAGATTGGGAATGACCGATTGATGTTTTGAAAGCTGTGCTTAACGATGATCTTCTCAGAATTGATTGGACCCATGGAATCTGTCGTCTTTAAGATTTATTCTGAACGACTTCTTGGAGCATACTGAAGCGGTGAGTATTAAGTATGTATGTTGTTATTCTCGATGTGTTCGCCTGACGACGGATATTTGGTGCGCAGGACGGATTAACCGAGGAAAGCTCGTTCTAGGAGCGCGAGTTTAAAACGGTACTTACGTATTTCTCGCACGCGGTGGCACATTTTTGGCACGCGACTCGCTAGCAACTCCCTGCACCGCTAACACTCCCGCGGAAAATCGAATATCTCGTTTTGCGCGGACGTATTTAGTCCAAGAGCGAGCAGCTCCTTTTTTTCGATAAGCGCGCCGCTCTGTTAGCGCGGCGTCGAGCCTTAATGCTATGATAATCTCTTATTTAAACTGTACATTGAGAGAAAAAACTGGTTGGAATAATCATAATTTAACTATAATTTATAGTTATTTTTTGGGAAAACCATAAATTTATAATTGTTTTGAATATGAATTATAATAACTTGAACACTAAATTATGATCATAATGACTATAATATGTATTCATTCAACTAACTGTATCTTACATATAAATCATATTTGTATATAATTATACTATAAAATATTGTAACTGTACATACAATAGGTTATTGTTACCAACATTATAATAATAACTATAAAAAATGATGTTCCTAACAATGATTATTTTATTATGCAATTTTAGTCGCATATGCAGATATACTTTTCTTTTAGTGTATTTTCTAACTTTCAAAACATCGTTGCATAGCTTTCATTATCTATTGCTATTCTATTGCACTATATACATAATTATTGCAATTTTTTTATAGTAAGCAGATATCTGAAGAGATACAATGTCTTTTCTAATGCACTCACGATTAGAGAAAAATACACTAATTCTAAATTCAAAATTAATTTCAATTATAAAAAGTTATAAACTACTTAATAAATTGAAATAATTAAAGAAAACACAGACAACTAATTTTATATGTAGAACTATGTATATATATATANATATATATATA
>NW_012130089.1:3719729-3734711 GCF_000143395.1 Atta cephalotes
ATATATATATATATATATATATATATATATATATATATATATTGAAATGATTTTAAAATAGTTTATTCAATATAATATTATGTACATTAATTCTATATAAAACTTGTGTAGTTGTCTTTAATGGTTTGTTTTTTTTTTAAATACATATACAAAGTTAACATGTTTGTAATAAGATAATATAATATTTGTAATAAGATATTTGTAATAAGATAATTAATAAGATATATATTGTTTTATAATAAGTAATAAAAAAATTATAATAAAATAAAGAAGGATATAAAAAAGAAAAATTCTTTCAAGTAGCAGTATGTCGCGAATTTTGAAGTATGTAAATACTTGGAAATCTGAAACGAGTTTCGAATTAGTAATTATTGTAAGATCAATTTATTAAGAACAACGATCCATGTATGTTGTTATTACTTTATATGTTAATCTTTTGATTTAATTTTATTAACAAGTCTGGCTGTTATAAAATGTTAAGTTCGCTCTGGATTACACAAGAAGAGAAAAGAGATCTCTAAACATTCTTTCGTTTCTCGAGACTGTAAATCCGCCACTGGACTGCACGGTCCGATAAACCTTGCTCCAAAGCATACGGCCGACTTGGAGCAATGGAAGATGTCCGCGGGTACGTATATATACGCACCCTACCTGCCTCATTAGGCGTCAACAATGGCATAACAAATCATGGAGATTACAATCTCGTCTACCCGGCCGCGTTCGGCAGACCGACCGGCCGAGTAATGCGTTTATAATTATTTTAAATCACATTTTTTCTTCTCTCTCTCTACCCCGGGCCTTCATTCCACATCGTTCGAAGTACAGCCGCTTCCGCCCTCTGCGTTCGCTTCCCCTTCTCGGCCCTTCAATTCAACGCTATTTCCTCTTTCTCTCTCCTTTTCATCCTCTTCTGTTTTCTTTACTACTTCGTGCGGTTGTGCTTCGAATATAAGCATACCCCCCCCCCCCCCCCGCCTCGTAATTTTATATGCCGCCAGCGCAGATTTCTTAAATGATATGGAAGAGACGGAAAGTACGAGTATAAAGTGCGAAACGCGTGCCTGTTGTATGCCTTAACTGTGCTGCTGCATTTATGTCACGGGCATAGCTATTATGTAGCAGGATTATGGGAAGCTAAGGGAGTCTACAAGTTCATTCCTCCTTTTCCCAGCAGAAGGAGGAAAGCGCGTGATGGATTTGATATATGCGGAGCCTCGAGCGTGAAAAATTAATGGATAAAGGAAACGTTTGAAATTTTGATTATTAGGTGAGAGAAGGACTGTGTGGCCATTAACATTTTTACAATTAATATAAAGAATATATACCAGCAAATAATATCACTCAATAGAAAATATTTGAAGCATATATTAAGAAATACTTAAAAAAAATTTTTAAGAGTTTTTCGCAGAAAAAAACGTTTAGTTGAATTATCCGGAATTCTGATGAAAAATGAATGAATTCTAGTTAAATCTACTAGAATTTTATTTAGTTATTATAGCATTTAATACTTAAAAACGAATTTATAAGTAACAAATAAAATTATTATGATATAATTATATGTCCTTATAATATTATTATTATTTCCGATGTATTCCGATGTATTCGGAGAACATCATTACATGAGGTAAACATATTACATGTAACTATTAATAAACACATTAGATATATATAATAATAGAGAAATAAAATAAGATTAAAGTAAGATAAAATAATAACAATGAAATAAAATGATAATAATAATAAGAAAACGAGATTGAGAGTAAATATAGTATATACGTGCATGAGTGTACGTAAATGCGAAGATATGTGTGAGATATAGGTGAGATTGTGTTGTAAATAAACATAATTTTTTGATTGATATATGATTTAGATTTAATGTGAAAATTGTGATTTTCAGGCTATGATTATCATTATGATAATTACTAAAAAATCGCTTTAAAAGTTACTATAAAATCATCAATTTAATGATTATAAGCATAGTTAAAAAAATATACTATCATTAGTTAAATCTAATCATAATTTAACCAGAAAATGAATCGATCTAAGAACAAAAGAAAGGCCTTTAGCGCTCGATTTAGAAAGATTAAATAAATCGAAATAAATGAACGTAGGTATCTAATTAATTGTGGACTAGATTGTGTATATAAAAAAATCATAAAATTGATGCTTAAAAATGTCTATAGAAGTGTTTCGTATGTCGGAAAAAATATTACTTCATAATTCTGCAAAGCAATAGAACAAACAGAGAGAAAAGGAGGAAGAGAGAGAAGTTGCTCGAAAGAAATTTTGTAAAGAGATTACCGTTGTAATAAATTTACGCAATTTAATCATTGGGTCCTCGGTTTCCTAGATTTCCTAGGTTTCTTCCTTGATACAGTATTTGCGGATTCCTTATTGATATTATCAGATTTGGAAGCGTGCAGCGATCGGAAATTACGACCGGTGGCGCAATGCGGTCGAGACGAGACACCGGACGGCGCGACGTGGTGCGGTCGGCGATTCCGATCATAAGGGGAATCGCAGGCCAATAAATATTCCATAATTTATTGGCAAGGCCGCGATGCGCCGTTCCTTCGTTCGGCCGGAATCAAAGCATTTCGGGTGTTGTCAGCACGGGACGGCGTGCAGGAAACCTCAAAGAAAACCGCTTCTACGACGGGTTCTCCAGGTAGTCTTCACCGACCGTGTGTCCTGCGAGACGTCTACCAAGATTCCAATCAACGAGTTTTTGCGTCACGATCCCGGCGAAAACCGGCTGTAATCTCGCGCGGATATGGGCCGAGCCACCCGTTTCTAAACAGATCGAGCGCGTTAATCGATCGTACGTGGCACGCGCGATCGATCGCCGATCAATTAACGCGCGCGCGGTCGCAGCAATTAATCGTCGACAAGCGAATTTCTTTCATCAGTTCTTTTAGATTTAATCCTCCATCACACTTTTCCGGTGTGCCGCAACGGGTCTCCAAGTATATCGCAAAAATTTTTAAGAAAATAAAATAAAGTTCAAAAATAAATAAAAAAGTGAGTAAGAATGCGAAGTGAAAAATATTTAAAAATTGTTTAAATTATTTAAATTATTAATTAAGTAAGAAGGTAAATACTAATATGAGTTAACATTAATATGTAAAATTACATATATTATTCAGCAAGTGAACGTTTCAACCGCAATTTTTGAGTCATTCTATTATATTATTAATTATCTAAATATTGTGTTTACACACTCTCATTTTTAATCAAAGCAATATCGTTTAAAATTACTTTTAAAAGATTGAAATCAAAACTAAAATTTTATTAAAGAATTTGTTTATTTCTGATTATCTTGTTAGTGTAGCATCTAATAAAAGACCTATGTTATTGAATGCATGTATGCACTTAAAATGTATCTCGACAAATTTGATTCGTTATCTAATTGTGTTACGAATTGAAAAGCGCTGCCTCATCAGAAAGATTCGATTTCAATCTTTTTACCGTGTAATGCATATAAAAAAAAAGTTTTCTTAGTAGATATATCTTACAAGAGCCACAGAATTCCTATACGTATTTACGGTTTTTTGCTTAAGCTATACAGCCACGATTATGGAAAAGTTATCCCTCGGCTGCGTGATAGCGCAGTAACATTTGTTAGAATTCTGAGGATATCAGGTAGGTGACATTAAAAAAGAGAAATGTGAGCTTATGTGGGAAAGATTGCCAGTGCTTATAAGTGTATTATTGACGTAGACTCCCGCTTCGTTTCTCTCTGTTCGTCCTTCCTCAGCCCGAGGGGCGACGCTAAGGTAGGCGTGCAACAACGTGCAAGAACACGATGAATTTCTAATTCAACGTAAAGGAACACATGGACTGACGTAAGCCTCCTAATGGTTTCATTACATACGCATGATAAGGTCGCATTAGCCGTCAGCTCGTGCGAGGCTCGGGAAGAGCGAGTGCTATACACTCAGCGTGTTCGGAGAGCACCAACTGACGTTCAATCTTCGCGAGATTTTCCTAACGGATGATCCCCGTTCGGAATTAATGCGTGGGCGAATTGACGTGGTCGATAAAGCCATTCGTAAGCGTCAAACGATCATTAATATAACTGCATCAAGCATTATGTCAGATAACGACATTAATCGATATGCAAAAACAGAGATAGAAATTGAAAAATAGTTGAGAAAAAAGTGGGAAAAAGAAAGAAAGAATCTTTTGACATGACAATTATATGGTGATTGCGAAAACTATAATGTTTGTTTATATTATTTCCAAGCTATGGTAAGCGTATGATTAACTCATAAATTTAATAAAAATTATAAAATCCAAATGATATACAGCCTTGGCCGTAAGTTAAAGCATTCTCATTGTGTTTTCTTGGGAAAAACGGTAATAAAATAAAAAAAAACTGAAGAAAATATTAAAATTGCTATAAAATTGCTATAAATCTTATAACAATTTTAATATTTTGTTTGGTTTTTCTATTTTATTAAGAAAATTTTTTCAAGAAAATACCGACGATACATTCTGACATAGGTATAGATCGTGAGTGTTGTATATCACGGGAAGACATCAGCTTAACTATTTTTCTTGTAGAAAGTGCGCAAAGATGGGGATATGGGGAAGTACCAGACAGCACACTAGTAATGTGGCTGTGGTCCAGCTTCCGGAATCTCATTCGGGACTCCGAACATGGCGCAAGTGTCACGACCGAAAGCTATTACCCGCTCAGCTTATCTCGTGGGCTCTTACTCGGGTCACGTTCGCCGCGACGAAAAGCGCTTCCTACCGAAAAGTATTCCGCGACAAAATGGAGCGGGTTATCCGTCCGACGAAGAGAAGGAGAAGGAAAAAGGGATCTGAGAGAGAGATGGCCGGCTCTCTAGTCTCTTGAACACGCGCCTCCGTATCACGCCCGCTGCAAACAAATGGGCTCATGACGTGTTAAGTAATTTTTCAGGACCCGTTAGACTAGGGCGCGAAGACGGAAAGCTTATTTGACATCTTTCTTAGATTTAGTATTCGTGCACGTAAGTTATATATCGAAGTAGCCATGTGTGGGCGAATGAAAGAGCGCATTTCCTGTATCAGAGACTTTTTGCCTGCGTACTTCTTGGCACGCATTTATATCGAGTGTGATTGCGAATTACAGTCCGTTCATTGATATAATTAACTTTTCATTTGCGCTCGTTGCCTGTCAATTAGATTCTAAAACAGCGTGTTTCAGTCGTTTTTTAATTTTCGCGGCATATTAAATAACAAGTTTGTAAAGGTACATCATTAAGTGCACGCTTTTCAATGCTCAGCATATCTTTTATCGGATACGGCCAACACGACATTCAGCAATAAAAAATAAAGTTTTAAAGTTCTTGTTTTTTATTTTATCGTTTTAAAAGCGATTTTATTACAATAAGAGATAACGCTGTGACCTAAGTAATACGTATAACAAACATATAACAAACTACTTAATAATTTCACAATATTGACCATTCGTATAATTTCTCAAAACGGCTTAACTTTTTCAAATTCCGTTGTCGACAATGGTTACCCAAGAACTTAACTTTAAACTCCATTGAAGCAAAATATAAGTTAAACAGTTTGATTGCTTAAATTTGATTGTAAAAAAGTCAAGGGCAAAAAAATTTTCTATAATATATAGTAAATCAAGTAAACTTTTCTAAATTCTAATTTTTTGCTGCATTACTTAGTTTCATCGTTGCAATGGTTGTTGAATAAATATGTATTTACTGTAAGCAAATGTTTAACAAGTAACTATTGAAAAAAAAATATTAGTAAGTATTAAAATGAATTTTTGCCAGTGTATAATTTATCTTATTTGATATAAGAAAAATGTAGAATTTTTGATAATTTTAAAAGACGAATAATTTTCTGATATCGTCATTATACGAAAAGTACGAACATTCGTCTTACGTCTGCTTATTTAAGGTTTCGAATCTAAGGCTTCTAATCGCACCGGTTATCACCAAGACTCGAGAATATTCCATGTGCAAGGGGACTCAAGTAACATCGTTCGCGGACGTTCACTTTACTTCTCGCCGGCCGCATTGCGCTCTAACGCGTTATTTTGATCCGCCGTGGTATCAACGCGCGAGGTGATATCGCGGTGATATCGCTTTCGTCGCCGCTCGAGTCGGCTATGTTTCGAGGTACCTAGTAGCTAAGGCCACAAGGGACATTGCATTTTGCAACCGGTGTCTTCGTCGATCGTCACGTGTAGAAGGTGCTGGTGCCGAGCTCCGATAACGCTTCCTTGGAAACGGTTAACGTCATCAACGATGAATATCGCACACCTTCGCTATCTTCCAAGATAACACCGCATCATACGGAGAAAGGGAATGCCGGTTGCATCGGCTTTTGCAATTAGATTTTCCTAAAATTCCGATCTGATAAAAGATACACGACGGTAAATTGCGCGCAATCGGGATTATCCTTTGCAGATTTCTAGTTTAATCGCGCGTTATAATTGTCGCATCTTCGTTATCTTTGGAGATAACGAGATCATGCGAAGAAAAGAAATATTCAATAACGGTTGCAGCATTGCAAACGGTTGGTCTGAAATTCTGCTGACGGGAGATTAATTTACGGATTACCAGTAATATGATTTTTCACAGATTACGAATATTACAATCCCAAGAAGTCAGACAACACAACAATACATACATAACACACATGCCTGAAAATAAAACACAAGAGGTCTTAAAGATTAAAGAAAGAAGAAGATTTTTAAAGATGCTTTTTTAAAAAGACGTCTTACGTCTCGAGCTTGGACTTTTTATTGTCTGGATAAGGACATTATCATGCTCTTATTTGTCACTTATGAGTTCATTTTCGAATGACACAATGATAACGTCCTATTATATCCTTATGACTAATTGTAATGTTCTACCTGGGATCATATATATGAATTGGTCATAACCTAAATCTTGTATTCTTTTGTATTTTTTATTCTACATCTATTTTTCTCTTCAGCTGGGTATACCTTTAGCAAATGAACATCGAACGAACAATAAACGCAAACATGTTCGGACATTCATGTTTGTAAGCCGTTTCTTTCGTTTGTTTCTTCTCTTAATTTTACCAAACACTATAGATCAGATTTGATCAAATTAAGTGTTCATTACTTATAACAATTAAATTATGATATGATATTTGCCCAACAAATACGAAATTTCGCGCTTGATATTTGTTCGTTAGTATATATCCGGTATCAAATTCATTTACCCACACAGAGAAAAATGTAAAATAATATGCGTTGGAATTCTATTAAATCTAAAAGGATGAATTTTTTAGGATGAAAAGAAAATTTAAAAAATAATTTGATTATATCAAGAATATATATATTTTTTTACTGATATTACTTGATCAGTTAATAATTTTCTATCAAATTGAAATATAGTTTTTCTCATTTCTTTAGAAACTTAATTTTTAAATTATATCATTTTTTAAGTAAAGGAGCGATATACTGATATTTATATTTAATATTGTATTATCTTGAATTTTCTCATTCAATTGGAGATGTTCCATTATGTTCTATCATTCGGGAAGGGTGCGTTCCTTTTTTATTTTAATATGTAATGGTTATAGAACGCATTACAGCTAAAATTTATCATCGAAAACTTATCTCGATAACTTTGGTCTCTCTACAAGTTGACTTGCTCTCATATATATTATCAAAATTTGAAGAGAGCTTTATAAAAGCTGATTGAAGCTGAATCGTACGGACAGAGATAAAGAGGCATGTACCCCTAACAAGACCGGGTGCTAACATTCAATCTTCGTCGCCTTTCCGTGATCGGCATTACTGAGTAAACGAGTCGATTCGTCTGGCTCCGGTTCCTATCGCGGGCATCTGGCAATGTCGTAAACGAATATAGACCCACCGGATCTTTTGTCATCCGTGACGCATCGGGAAAAGTCAATATCCAAACGATCCTGGCTTCATCCGGGCCGAACCACGATTCTGGCGTAGGTTTCCCCCATGTCAGTAATGGCCAGTACGTGACGAGGGTGTCCCGCACGGCTCTGCTGCATCCCCCACGAGGAGTTTTGCATAATACACGCATTGCCGGAGCGCTCTCTTCAGATCATAGCACAGATTTGCACGATATCAAAATTCCACCAAACCGTGAGAAAAATTCTTTTCGCGAGTTAAAGCGATAAGCAATAACCAGTTATTTATACTTTGATATGTGACTAATAAAAATTTTCTTACTTTTTCATTAAAATTGCGTTGTTCTAAAATTTGGTTATTCTTTTAATAAATTAAATTTGATTAGAATAAAATTTAATTTAAATTAATATTATAATTATTATAATAGTATTGGTTAAAATAATAAATTTGGTTAGAAAAATAAAAATTGTGATGTTTTAATTAAAATTTGGTTATTTTCACTCAACTTTGGTTAGATTAAAATTTAATCTAAAATTTAAAATCTATAAGTCTTGGTTAGAATAATCAAATTTTGATGAGATCAACACAAGTTTTTTAATGAAAAAGTAAAAAAGTTTTTGTTAGTCATATCAACAAAGTAAATGTAAAAAATGGTTGTATGTAATAAAACATTTCTGTTAGTATAATAAAGACGAAAAGATCATCAAGGATTACATTTATTTATAAAAGAACCACAAAAAATACTCTAATAAAATTAAATGATTTTAATTTAAATCTATTTATATTATACAGAAAGAATGATTTTGCTGAAGTATCTAAAAATTTAGACATACAGATCTGAAAATAATTTCGATGGATATTAAAATAATTTTGCAAACTCAAAAATACTGAGAAATGTTATAAAAAATTGTTATCAACCAGTTTGAGTTTCCAACAAAATTATTTTTAGATCTTTTATATCCAGCAAAATTTTATATCTAATAAAATTTCCAACTATGAACAAATATACATAAATAATTAAACATTCGACATAAGATTATTAAAAGATATCCTAGGATTAATCATGAATAATATACGTAGTGTTGATTTTTTATCATGCGCATTTTTTTCACGTGAATAAAAACTGAGTTCTTGCATCTATTTTGATGCGTCTCAGGTGACATATATTTAGCTCGTAAAGAACGATCGATCGTGGATTCTTTTCATTTACCTAAAGAGCTTCTCTCCTTCGCAGCGATAAAGCTGTCATCCCTTCAAGCAGGTCGGGCTGGCAACTAAAATGTTATTCTTCCGCGTCCGACAAGTAGCAACGAGAAGACTCGAGACACTCGAGACCCTCTCTCGAGAAAACGGTTTCTCGCCTGGCGGGACCATGCGTCTTCGAGGTTAACTGATCTCGAATGTTATCGCGTTACCTTCGACTACCTGCTTACGTACTTACTTCGCCTCGCATAGAAATCACCTATTTTAAGATCCTCCACGTTGTGCCGGCGACCCCAGGAGAATCGTGGTGGGTAGTCGGCCGTATCGATTCGCGCGCGTTTTGCCTCCGGACCGTGGGGAAAGAGTATAATTAATACGGCAGTTATTCTCTTAATGGAATACAGTACTTTGGGAGAAAACACAATCGAGGAAATACGAAGCTACTCGGAGGTGAATGGAATCATTATTAATGCAAACGAAAAATTTAATTTTCTGCACAAAATTTGATTTTTCGGAAGCAAAAGATACTTTGAAATTGAGAAATGTAAGAAAACGAAACAGAAATAATAATATTAATTAATTATTTAAAACTTTAATTACTAATGATGTATAAAATAATGCAATAGAATACAGCAAAAATCTATAGAATAACATCCAAAATCTGTAAAAAATTATAAGTATCATTTTATTTAAGAATATTATCTTCTACTTTTTAAGGATATACTAGGTGTATAGTTTCTATGACTAGTATTGGAAATTCATACTTTCTGTATCAAAATAAATATTATTTATATATATTATACACACATATATATATATATATATATATATATAATAAACAGCTTAATAAGATATCAATATTTATATAACAATTTATAATTTAATTAAAAATTTTATTTTATTTTAATTTTTTTTAAACAGTTATTTTTTATTAAAATAATTTTCGATCCTTCGGGTTCTAAATCACCGCCAAATATATATTTATATTATTTTCAAATATAGAATTACTTTCAAGTATAGAAAAATAAATAATTTTTTCATAATTGTTCTATTTTAAATTAAAAAATACGTGTAATATAACCTTAAGATAATTATTGGCATATATTTTAAGATATAAACTTTAAATTTACGAATAATATTCATATTTTACGAATAATATTCTATATTTTACGTTGTCCGATTTCATCGTAAGGCCATCGAAAATGTGTCGATTTTTCCTCTTCTTCTATCTTTACCTATCAACGATCGTCTCGTCCACCTCGGACGAATCTTCGTTCACGAAGACATGCGGGATCCATGGGGATACGTCACAACAATACATCTCTTTAGCGGCGACACAATAAATCAAAATAAACTCGCTGGGAGAGAGAAAACAGGTTGCCAGCGCCACGGGAGGCTGCACAGCGATCTCGCTCGCTCGACTGTATTGAGGTTCCTTCGTATGTGTACGGTGCGTCTGCTTGGACGCACACGCTTGCAAACACCTACACACGTCCATAAGGATGGAGGATACTATTGGACTTGGATGCTGTGCAGCCGAGTGTAACCCTCGTCTTCGTTTTCTCTCCTTCTCTCTTTCATATTGGTCGTTTAGTGCTATATTGGTGTACCTGCTCCGTTAACCC
The DNA here is from genome assembly GCF_000143395.1 of Atta cephalotes. Taxonomy (NCBI): domain Eukaryota; kingdom Metazoa; phylum Arthropoda; class Insecta; order Hymenoptera; family Formicidae; genus Atta; species Atta cephalotes. The sequence goes on from NW_012130089.1 coordinate 3,730,440, forward strand.
GGTCCAGCCTCTCTCTGACGCAGTCTCTTACAGCGAACCCTCTAATCCCGGACTCCACGCTCGAAATCTCGTTCACTATGTTTCGTATAGTATTTTTAAAAAAGTATGAGTTTATCGCAAGGATAGATTTTTCAGGATAAATCGCTTTTATTATTTCTCGAGCACTTGCGAATTGTCTGGCACTCTTTTGAGGAGAAATTGTATAGAAATTCACATTCGTTTCGCTCGAATGTTTAAGCTCATCATCGTTTTCCAGGTAGCATTTTGTCATTTTTGAGCAACAACCTATTGGCTGAATACAAAATGAAATGCTGCTACCGTGGTCAATTATATTTTCCTGTATCGGGACGGTCTGTCCCGACGGTTAAATCGGCGGCTACGCACCGATTGACCTCGCAAACGAGACCCCTCCGGTTCATCGTGCTGCTCGGGAGGTCGTTGAATGGTTAAAAAATAGCCTCTATCCAGTTTGATCCATGATCATTCGTTTGGCTAGTACAGCACATACATAAAACATATAAATATACACTTGTTAAATTTATAATGTCAAATTATATCCAATTTAAGTTATTTTTCATTATTTCTATAGGTCGTCACTGCATCTGCTCAATATATCATTAATTTGACTAAAACAAAGTTAAACAGTTTAACTCAAAAAAATGTAAACTCAACTTAAATTTGGTTTATTATTTACTAAGTATAACTAGTGTATGGACGTCGATAACTTTAAATCTAATCACAAAAATAAATTGATTTACATTTTGAAATACATGGAAGTTATTGTAAAAATAAAACATTTTTCAAACTCAAAGGATTGAGTTACCAGAAAGAAAGATTACCGTTTCTTTAGCGGTGTAAAATAATTTGAAGCTTCAGACCGTTAAATTCTATTAATTCGCAATCGTAAAGTTTCTCGTAAATTGTAGTTTAAAGAATTTATGTTTGAAATTGGAGTTTCAATCCTTGTCGAGAGAGACGTTTAGATTGACTTATTAACAATTTGTCTATCTTGTGCGAAGTAAACGTGTATCCGGGATTGCATGCGCTAGAAAACCGAACTCCGTCAACAAGTGCATAGACAAGCGCGAACCGTGAACTTTGCGGTCGAGAGTACGAGGGAGAGAGGGTTCATTGAGGGACTCCCAGTTAAATCTTGGAGTTGCATCGCGTCAGAGATCTCGCGGAGGCTATAGTTCGGTCGTTCTGGTGTTGGTGCTTTCGGGTTCGGCGATCGAGGAGTGAACTCGGATGAACTGCGCCGCGCACGACGTGGAAGAAGCGGAGGAAGGAGATGGGAAACCACGAGAGCGGGAAAGGAAGACGAAGAAAAGGAAGAGAGGCAGGAGGTTGAAGAGGAGCTCGCGCGGGGTGGTGAAGTACGATGGTCGGGAAGGAGGAAGAAGGGTAAGGAGGAGGTGAAGAGGTAAACCGAGTGTAGGCGTGTAGGTGAGGTCGGAGCCGAGCCGAGCGAGTCGAGCGAGAGCGGCTGTCGGGTCGCCGCCGGGTCAATGTCGCCAGAGTAATTACCCCTCTCCGTCCCCTTCTTCGGTCACTCTTTTCCTCTTACGATGCCCTCGCGGTCTCTCACCGTGTCATTCCCGCTCTCTCACTCATCTTCTCTATCCATCTGTCTATCCGTCTCTCCCTCGCTCTCCTCCATCCCTCGTCGTAGCTATTCTCTCGCTCTCATACCCACGCTCTCTCGCTTACGATATTACTCGATTCTCTCGTGGTTTCCTCTCTCTCGCCCCCATCCATCTCGTCTCGTCTCGTTTTGCCTCTCGACTTCTACTTGTATGCTACTCTATCCGGACCGCTCCAAACTCTATCCGCCAAAGTTTTGCTCCCTCCTCCCTTTTTTATTCATTATGCACGTACATCTACTAGTGCGAGCCGCTTTCAATCTCATGTGCCTATAGGGAAGCTGACAATATTACGATTGGAGTACCGCTATTGGAGTACCGATACTTTACCATGTGTAGTCTCCATCCTCGGCACGCTTCTCGCTGATACTTTGATACCTGGATAATTTCTTGCTTGTTTATTGATTCTATCGTTTATCGATCAAGTACTATCTTGATTCTACACATAGTAAACAGGGAAGTATGCTTGATAAGATTATATGTTCTGTCATTGATACAATGTTTAAAATGAACTTGATTAATGATAAATCCATGTACCTAAAATTTAATGTACATTCTGAATAAGATGAAGAACGATACGCATCTTCGATTGCAATTCGATTGCAAAACAGATCTTTAATTTTTGTTAAAAAATTTCCAGAAAGAGAAAGAAAGAGAAGAAAATAACGTTTGCTGCGGATTTGCTGAGTAAGCTACAAACACAAGCTGCAAGATAAGGAATCGATATACTGGAGCAACACTCGCAAAAGGAAATATGAATGAGTGCGCATTAAATTGAGTGAGACGAACGGTATTGCTACTTGAGGAAACTGCGCAGATTTGTAGTACATACCGAGTGTAGTGAAGCTTCCCGTGGATTTTTCCTGAGGGAACATTCGAGAAAATAGGGAATGGAACGAATAAAACGCGCAGTGATTCAACGAGTAAATTGATGGATGAGAATTCGAATAGTAGAAAGTTTCTAGTAAAAAATTAAAAAATTATGTAAAATTATCTCATAACTTACCGTTTTTATGTAAATATCGATGAATATTTAATTTTACACGACAGTTATTGTAGAGACATAAATTTTTTAATTTATATACTTATAAATATGTATTTTATCAAATTATTTTGAACTGACTAATTAATATTAATATTAATTATTGGAATTGCATTGAGATTCTGTATAAAGAAATTAATTACTTTTATTTATAAAATTTATAAATACGTATTTTATTCAATTATTTTAAACTAGCTAATTATAATATTAAATTAACTATTATAATTGCATCGAGATTTTGATAAAAAAAAACTAATTATTTTGTTATTATTTTCTAATTATTTCCTTATTACATCGATAAAATTAAAAAAGAAATCAGTGCTTTGAGGTATTAATATATATATATTGTATATATTGTACGGTATATATTGTACGAGAAAAAAAATTGCAACAGTGACTGTCACAGATAACTCTGGTGCTACACGTCGACGTATTCCATTTCACTCGTCGCAATCGATTACGTTCTCGTTACCTTTCATGTTTTCGGACGCGTGGCCAAAGAGCAGGCGGTGTAGCCACGTGGTATAATCACGCGAGTTTTTTTTTCACAATGACGACTGATGCATCTTTTAAAAGATTCATGCCAGGTATAGCGCGACCATCGTGACAATGTATTCGCGATGTAAGTCGGCGAAACTACGACACACTTATTTGTGCATTTGCGATGTTTAATTCAAATTACATCGAGGGTTCCCAGGAAGGCGGTTATTATTCGCTCTGATTGAAGTTCTGTATAACTTTAGCCTCGACTCTACTTCCCGGAGACGGTTGCACGACACTTGTAATTTTCGATCGAGTTTTTCTTTCGACGCATCTATGCCTAGAAATAAATGACGAATATTATCCTATCAAGGTAATTCTTTGATTTTTTTCGGAAAACATTGTTCATCCATTTATGTAGGATAACTTATTAATCGCATAAACTGTAATATATTTGAAGCAGTTCTCCTCTGACATAATACACATTTATAATTACGTACTGAAAAATGTATGACAAAAAATTATCGTTCTGTCACGTGAATCTCTCATGCGAATCTGAATGTCGCACGTATGCGTAGCGAACGTGTTATAAGTGCTGTTTTAAGAGATTAGCAAAGATAAACATACACATTCAATATTAAACTGATATTTTTTTTTTAATTGCGCATTTGTCGCTACGGTTTGAAACATGTAACACGTACACACTGTCCGATTGTTTGTGAGAACTATAAAATTGCAAAGAAAAAAAAAAGATTATCAGCATTAGTCACGAACGGAGAGGAGATAAGGTAAAGGACGGCTACGTCAACAATTGTAATTCGCTGTCTATTTTTTCGCTTGCGAAGGATTTTAAGCCATATGACGCAGAATAAACGTATCGCGTGAGTCAACGTAATTTAATAAATTTAATTACGTATTCACGACAGAGAAAGGAAATAGAATGGGCGAATGGTTGCGAAAAATGCAATTTTACGCAAAAAAGGAGGCCTTTACCGTTAAAGGTTAAACAGACGACCGGACCGATTGGAGAAGATTTAACGACTAAAAGGCGGAGATTCGGTGATCGTTATTTCCGTTTCGGAATCGCCTCCTTTCTCTCTCTCTCTC
>NW_012130089.1:3734731-3736797 GCF_000143395.1 Atta cephalotes
TCTCTCTCTCTCTCTTTCTCTCTCTTCTTTATTCTCATCCTTGCCGTTTCTCTACCGCTTATTCCACAAGTTGTATTGGCGAGTTTATGAGGAACAGGGCGGTAAGGATACTGCTGTTTACTTCGTAGAAGGTGAAGTGCGCCAAGAGATGTCGAAGAGCGCGGGCTTTCTCGTGGCGCGGCAGCGTGGAGAACGGAAGCGCCGTCCTTCGTTTTGTTAGCCGCAAGAAACGGACGTATGTTACCCATTATCCATGCTGCGGGCCGTGCAGTAAATTATGATTGTCGAGTACATCATCGGCCGCGTGCGCATTAGTTCCCTGAGGAAGGCAACAGTCTCTTTCTCTCTTACAGTCGTTCGCGTGGCGTTCAAATTACGCCGTCATTTTTCGTTGAAATGATGTGCGATCTGCCGCACAATCGAGAATCAATAACCTTTCGGAAATATCACAAAACACTTCGCATAAAAGATGCAAGCTGCGTTCGAATGAGTGAAAAGTAGAATTACACGTAACGAGACAAGTATGATTACTCTAGTCTGTTGAGAAGATCATGCTTTTTGTGGCGATTGTTAGAATAGACGTTGCCTACGAATAATGATAATTGAGTAGATGGTTTAAAGATGTGCAAGTTGATAGGTGAGATGCTTAAAACATCTCAAAATTTTTTTACTTCATAGTTCTAATTTTTTACTAGTGTATTATGTTATATTTAATTTATGTTAAATTTATATTTTTTAATTAAATTTATGGGATAGAGAAATGTAAAAATAATGAACTTAAAGACTTTTAACTAAAGAACTTCTTTTAACTAAAGAACTTTTAATTAAAGGACAATATATTTTAATTTCCTCTTTCAAAACAAGATTTTAAAAAATTGAGAAATGCTGGCCATCCCAACTATCCTGATATATTTGTATTAATAGATTAATATAATGAGAAACTATTCGCCCAATAATGTTCTGATTCAAGAAATAATATAATCAATGTTTTCGAGCAGTTATTGTCATGGATTAAAATGACGGAAATCTCTTTTGAATTAATTCCAGTTTTCTCTCGAAAATATTTTTTGTGCAATGAAATTTTAAACGAAATAATTCAAATTAATCATCGCAGTGATGCACAATTCAATACGGCTCATGTCAAAGATGCGACGTTATTTTCCCACGTGAGCATGCGGATTAATTATCCCAATGATTTAATTGATTAACGGCAATGCCGCGTGCGACATGCGATCGACGGCACGTGCGGCACTGTCGATTTTAGCACTTGACAAAGTACACTTGACACTTTGCATCGACTCGCGTGTGTCACAGTGAGTCAGTAGTGAATCATGATTCGCCTGCTATGCTGTCAGGCTTATTAAGACGCTATGTCGATTGGGTAATCGTCATAACCCGGTTTGCAGATAAGGGAACATCGATAATGCGCATTCGATAAGACGATAAGATTCGTCAGCTGAACGGATGCATCACGGTCGTGCACTTTATTATTTTCTTTTAGATAAGGATACGATTGTAATGGAAATTACACAGCAGAAAATATTTTGTATTTCTGTAAAAACTGATTCTTGTTAAAATTTTTGTGTTGAATTAAAATTTAACATACCTGACTATTAATTCAACATAATAATGTAATTGTGTTATTTGAATATTTTATGTTAAAGCGATACTCAAGATTTCTTAGTGTTAAAATAAACTTTTAAAATAAACCGTTGGATATGAATGAAATGCAGCGAAAAAGAATTTAAAAAAGTTATTATAAGCCGTTTGCTGTTAAGGACTGAAAATGAAAATCTTATTGACTTTGATCTTTGATTCCTTTACGATCAGTTGATTGAGTCATATTTTGCTTTGGAGTTATAAGAGTCTTAGCTCCATTGTAGAAAACGGAGCTTAAAAAAATTAAGTCTTAATATTAATTAAGCTTTAAAATTAAGCCTTATATGTTTCAACTTTTAAATTATTGTGAATATAATGTGAATACAATTAATTAATAAATAACAACAACGAGTAGTGCATTTCATTGCTCAAGTCAACGTGTATTCATATTTCTCTCTCTCTCTCTC
>NW_012130089.1:3736817-3740881 GCF_000143395.1 Atta cephalotes
TCTCTCTCTCTCTCTCTCTCTCTCTCTCTCTCTCTCTCTCTCTCTCTCTTCTTTGTCTGTCTCATGTACGTCAATAACTATTGTACATGCTTTCTCTTATATTACTAATTTTAATAATTAATTTTAATAATATTGTGTATAAACATATGTGAATGTTCCTTGAAAGACAAGAGACAATGTTCCGTTGCATGTTTGCGTGTAAAATCCATGAAATGATACATTTCGCAAACTCGATCTCGAGACCTCGGACTATGTTAATTTTATTCAGACTGGTCGCAATCGAGGAAATTCGCTTATTTTAAATCTGCTTATTTTTTGCGGAAATTTGCGTATAAATTGTATCAGTGTTATTCTTTGTATTAATTTCTTTACATAATCGATAAATTGTATTATTTTCTAATATATAACATATTCAAATTTTGTGTGAATTCAATTAACACGAAATTTTGAGTGAATAAATTTGCGAAATGTAGTTAAATTTTAACACAAATTTTTCAACTATATTATAGCATAATTACAGATCATTCTTTTTTTATATATAAAATAACGATTCCTTTTAATTACTCGTTTTCGGTTTTTTTGGCATTAAACAATTCTAAACGCAAGAACAATCGCTCAGTGCAAATGTTCAATTTACTGTGAAATCGATGAAATCGAAACGCGTCTACATGATAACGGATGCAACGCAATGAAAAGATGGTATCCACGCGAAAAGAGTTACACATAAAGCTTTTGATATAGCAGGCGACATGCGCGGGTAGTTGCCCAACATATTCTCTCCATAATTGATAGACTAATGACATCGCAAATAGGTTAAATGCACAACTGTTGTAATTTCGACGGGGAATGAAGCAATTACTGAGAGCAGAGGACTACGATAATACCTGACTCGGTTCAATTAAAACGGGAACCAGCTGATAATTCCACGCGCGATTGGCAAATCGCGAGCGAGCGAACGAACGAATGGTTCGCTCTGCCGTTTTTGCGGCCGTTCGTTTACCTTTAGCATTCGCGCGTCATGTCGCGCAACGTCGCGAAATTAGTTAATCAGTATTTAAGTGGACGTTGCACGCACGATAAATATAATGCGGCTGGCGCGCGGCCGCTGATAATTAATAATCCCCACGACGACGCAAATTCGGGCGAACGGCACGTGCAGACGCAGATACATCTACAAATTTGCCAACTATCCATCGCGAATTTACACATTTAGCGACACGTTAATCGACACGTTAATCGCTGCGTCGATTGCTGCGATCGACCAAAAGATCACTGATTTAATTGTACGATTAATATACAGAAAAGTTCTCGAGTTCTTATGATTTCTCGAAGATCAGTTTTTAGGCTGTATTATTTTTTAATAAAATAAAGAAATTATGAAAAATTACAGATTTTTCTATATTGTGTAGTACAGTAAAGTAATACAAAGAGCTTGGCGAGAACCTGGATAAAAATTAGAACTTGGATAAAAATTATTTTCAATGAAAAGTAGACACATGTTAAAAAATTAAGTAAAAATAAAAAAATTTTTATTTCAATTATAAAATTATATTATTAAATATGAATATTGATCTCGTTGAACTGTTTCATATAATATTCATTTTTAAGTAAAGTTAAAATATAAGTATTTCCAATTCTGATCACGTTTTGCAGAGATTGTATACACTCCTATCTTTAATAAATAAAAAAATACGAGATGATATTCTTAAATAAAACGATACTTATAATTTTTTAAATATTTAGAATTTTTGTTATTCTAAAAATTAATACATTATCAAGATAAAATGTAAAAATTTCCATTTACTATAAAATTAAATTGTTAAACATAAATATTGATCTTATTGGATTGTTTCATATAACATTCATTTTTATACAGAAGAAAATATAAATTTCTAAGTCAGTTTTTGCAGAGACTAGATATTACCCGGGACATTCTTAAATCTTAGCAGATATTCTTTCTTCTGCATCTCTGCGTGAAATCACCAATTAAACATAAATAAGAAGACGTTCTCGTTATTATTGATACGTAAAATCGGGACATAGCTATAGAGACCCTCGATGGAAACAGAACCGCGGAGTTAATGACGGCGATGTGCGAATCGATATATAATGTGCTCACCGTCGTGTTGTCGTGCTGCATTTTGCTGCGCGCAACGGAGCGGCGAGGAGGGTCAATTAAAAGCTGTTACCGTCGATTGCGCGGCCGATTCGCTGTCTGACACACCGATAATACGACGTACTTGGGATCATGTGTCGCGATGAATTAATTTCGCTCGTGCGAAAAAAAAAATTCGTTAACGACGAAACGTTGAGGACGGTCGTTCTGTTTTCGTTTCTTTTTTCTTCTCTCTTTCTTTCTCGCAGACGATAGCCTCGGTGAAACGGAAAATTTTTACGTGACGCGCGTATTCCACGCGTATTCGAAGTCGATAATACGCAACGTCGCGTTGCGCCGCTATATCTTAACGCGCCTTTATCTTTTTCAACGTGGCGTAGCGTATAATATATGCGATGCAACCTAATCGCGTCTTATCCATCACGATGCATTACAATACGTGGAACGGTAAGGCATCAATTTCTCTCAACTTGTCACTTGGCGAATGCGTGCGATTCAGTGCATTAGCACGTGCTTTACTCGGACTTTGATATAAAGGTAATTACCATGTTAATTTCCATGTTAAAATTGAAAAATAGAAAAAAAATTCTTATTAAACTATAAAATTAATGCTACTTTCTATCGCAAAAATTAAACTGTTCTACATTATTTTATAATAGTGTAAATAATCATTTCCGATGTATTTTTGCCTGCTGAACATGAATCTATTGTTCAAATTTGGCTGTTAGGACAGAATTGAAATGGACAAGATATATATTATGACACAATGATTATATAATCTTGAATCATTGAAGATTATAATCTTTCTGCATTGCATTTTGTAAATTTTATATTGCTTTTCGATTTAGTATGATTCGATTATATTATGAAAGTAAAAATATTTATTTTCAATATAATGTAGTATTGAGATGCATGGAAAAAGTTTTTTCTATGTTCAGAAAGAAGAATTTTTTCTAAATTATTTAAAAATTTAACTAGATATTGATCTGAAAAAAATTTTATTGGACTATTAAAATAATTATGTAGGAATTTCAAACATAATAAATAATGCTGCAAAAAGTTTTGGCATTCTAACAACCAGTTTGAACGTTCTACATAATTATTTTGATACAGCAAAATTATTTTCAGATCTTTAGCTAAATTTTTATATACTTCAGCAAAACCGTCTTTTCTGTATATATTACATTGGAAAAAAAACTATTTTCAAATTGTTTAAAAAAATCGGAAATGACTTTCTAAAAAAGTTCAAATTTTGAAAAACAGCGTAATTTATAAGCCTCATCTGACAATTCAAAATGTTTTATCTTAATTGATACATAATCGATTAATAATACTCAACATTAATTTATAGGTAACAATTAACAAAATAATAAATATAATATTACAATTTTAATACAATAATAACGAATAAATGTTATTGCTAATTGCCAAATTAGTTTCCTAATCTCCATAAAATCATCAGGAGTTTTAATTAAGTCCTCTCATAATAAAATCCTCATTCTTCACACGACTTCGTAACGATACCAGATTTCGGTTCCAGAGGCATTGTTGCCAGTATCAGACGTATCCGATTACACGTATTTGACTATTCCAAGCATTATCGTGCAGGTGAGTCACGTCTGCTGCAAGGCAAAACGTTTCTTCGAACCCGATGACGATTTCTCAGCGAAAATCCAACCTCGGTAATATCGGTAATATCAACATTAGTAATAGATAATCGCATGAGCACGTGCCATGATAGTGCTGCGCGGTGCACATGTGCGTCTCGGAATATGCGTGCGCAAGTGGCACGCACTACGCCTAATCTTTCGTGCGATGGATATACGAGGGAAGCTGCAGGGAAAAGATCCGGGAACGACAAGGCGAGATAAGGATAGGAAAGCAGAGGAGGGAGGGGGAGAGAGAGAGAGAGAGAGAGAGAGAGAGAGAGAGAGAGAGAGAGAGTAGA
>NW_012130089.1:3743715-3748979 GCF_000143395.1 Atta cephalotes
TTATTATATATATATATATATATATATATATATATATATATATATATATATATATATTCTTCTATAATTGATATTTATCAAGAAGTTGCCAGATTAAGAAAACAATTTTATTTTTAAATCGATAACACTCCGCGCTCTTAAATATAATAGTTTAATATCCGCGATACCGTAGCGTCGTCGGGAACACAAACCTAGCCATTGTCCGGCTGGCATCAAAATTATCGCGACCTGTCAAAACATATCTTAGTTCATGCATTATCGATCTCTTTCCAAGACGGGTGAGTGGGTCAGCCGTGGTCGTGTGACATAGCAAATATGCGGGCGGGCCAGACTCGGATCGCATTGCAGCGTCGCAAGTCACATAAATGTCGATCAAATAACAATTGAAATTATTTCGCGTAGAAGGTTTTCTATTCATCTTGCTCTCTCCTTCAAGATTCTGTAATAATTTATTATAGCCAGTTTATTCTTATTTAGTCTGGTATATGAAATAATATCAATAATCATCTATTAATTATAAGATATTCAATAGCAACGCATGCAATTTACAGGCGTTTATATTTTTGTCTATTTTATTACACTTTATTTATATTGTATCTTTGCAATAAATTTTTTCAGCTGCGCATTCTATTTTACTAAAATTTTTAAATTTAAAATTTGTTCATTTTTCGTGTAAAAAAATATATAGAAAGAAATAATTTGTATGTGTTAAAATATATTTAAATCTATAACGATATATTTTATTAATTCTTTTTTCTCTTTTTCCCTTTCTGTCTTTTCGTCTTTCTCTATTATCGGATTTCGCCTACTGCTATAATATCACGCAATTAATTTTATCAATTAGTGCGTCCGATTGCAAAATCTTGCGAGCGGATGTCGAATACGCTTGGCTCGCGATGATTAAGGCGATTAAACAAGCGTAAACAGGCTGCGACGTCATGAACGGGAAAGTCAAGTTGAGGAAGTGGGGATTGTGGGAAAATGCGGCGGATTTCAAGATATTTGGAATTTCTTGCACCGTACTTGGTACGTTTTGTACTAATGGCGGAACTCACGGCTAATCTTCTAGTACGGTTCTACCAAGGCCGTAGCTCTGACTCAGCCAGAACAGCTGTTTGTCATAAAGAGCGCGGGAGATATCCGAGTCCTGCCTTAGATAGCGACTTCCTGCTGACCTCGCTGCACTAGCATGTGCAATTAACGTCTCCCGGCGATATGCGACCGCGACGCGCGATTTCGATTTTGCGTAATTATCATATCTTCGACGCAAGATCATCTGTATACAGAGCGTACCGCGCCGGAAATACGTGAACTGCATGTTCGATGCGTCATCAGAATCATCTTAAAATAAGAAAAAAAAGATTAAATAAACTGAATTATAGTGAATTCGATTGGAATCAGAGCCTCTACAACAGAATCTGACCACGAGAAATTTTGTTAAAATTCTGGGAGACAAAAATATATATATATACTTCTTGTCTGTATATAGTATCTCATTTTAACTTACTTTGTCTCACCTTATAATTTTAATTAAGATTCTAGAGTGAAACAATATACAGATTAGAATGATGTATATCTACACTGAGAAATAGATACTCTTAAAAAATTTATTTGTAGGATATAATATTTATTTCATTAAAATAAGTGCTTATTTAAATAAAATTTTAAGTATTTCTAAGCAATAAACTATCTATTTTATTTTTTATAATTAATAGATGTTTCACAAAAATGTGCATATATTTTGTTGTCTCACAGTCAAACTTTTTCATAAGTGATAAATATTGAAGAAAATGTGACATTTATTTTCTTTGAATATTTCTCAGTTTATATAAAAAAAAGATATGTACACCTTTCTCTCTCGTTTTAATAAAATCACTTGTTGCAAACTCTATTATGCAAAAGCATTGATTTTCCACATATTATAGTATTAATTTGGAATAAAATGTTTTTTCTATGCACTGAAAGAATGATTTTGTATTTAAAAATTTAGATCGATATAAAAATAGTTATATTGAATCAAAATAATTACATATAAGAATCAAGCATGATGAGCAATACTACAAAAAGCCTTGACATTCTAGCAATCAGTTTAATCGTCCTATATAATTATTAGGTGTAGTAAAAAGAAATCCATTATTTTTCCATTCAATTTCATGCAAAAATAATGGATTTCTTTTTACTACACCTAATATTTTGATGGAATAATAAAATTATTTTCAGGTTTGTATCTAGTTGAATTATTAGATATTTTTCAATAAAATCTTTCTTTCCATGTATAAAAATAGGTTACACCGTCCTCAATACATTTTTTGTGCTTTTCAATAAAATATATATCTTGTAATTCAAAATATTTGCATTTCACTTTTCTATTCAGATTAAATCAGTATACACCAATACTCAATAGTGCATTCAATCGTATTCACTACTAAATAACTGGACCTTTGAAATTCAATGCTAAAATAAATAGCATTGATCTGAATAAAGGGAAAGGTAAAATTAAGTGCGTAACTTATGTCAAGCTCGTAATTTCGAGATGGTACAAGGTTTTATTACTGCCGCTCATATTATGTGGGAATATTATCGCATTGAAATGTACGCAATTAATTGCTCCACGCAAATTGTAACTGATGAAAGTACAAATATTAGTGGGACAACGTTTCCGCCCCGATATTCGAATATGTTTATGGCGCATGTAAATGCGAAGTGTTTGTCGATTCGAGTTCGCTAATGAGGACAGAATTTAAATCGCGTGTTAATATCAAAAGCATAAATATCGATTAATTTTGCTGTATCATTACTTATTTCGTGATAGAAATTTTTGCAAAAAAATAGATATTAATTTTATTCTCGCAATAAATTATTTATGATATTTTATGCTAGCATTATTATCAAATTGATGATTAATTTAATTGCGATATATATTATTATTTCAGAGATTCGGTTTATAATTGCGTTTCAAGTCTGACAATAAGCGGCGCGCAGTTTATATAACTGAAAGATATTTAGAATTTATATGTAAAAAATATTAAATACTAAAATTTAGCTTCAATTGATGGTCTGTTTCTTATGTATATGATTTATTTTAATCTTTTAAATTTTTATATAATTATATAGCTACTTTTTTCATTATATTTTACAAGGTTTTTCCTTTCAAATATCAAAACATTTTTAATTTTTATTTGTCATAGAAAAAGAATCTACAATTTTTATTTGGCTTTGCCTTTACGAAATTTCTATTCATCTAACTGAAAAAAAAAAAAAGAATAATTTATACGAAAAGATCCAATTACAACGTGTTAGAACTGCACATTCGAGTGTTTCTTGACGACAAAGATCGATAAAAAGGAAAGAGAATGAAAAAGACAACTTTCCTCGCAGCAATCGAGATCTCGCAATCGTATACAGCCGTGAAAATGTTCGAGTCACGCGAGCCGTGTATCGTCCGCATCGTTTTGCATCGTTTCGCGAGGACCCGCTTTTCGCGGCAATAAAGCCGCGTTGTGTATCGCGTTTGCGCGCACGCGAAATCCGTGGGTGCTTTAACGAGGTGGTAGAATTTTCGACGATTGCAACACGCGACGCGTGTTACATGCGTGACATGACGCGTACAAACGCGACGGAGATTGGCAGAAGAGGTGGTGGCAGCGAGGGCAGCAACGGCGGTAGTGTTGTTGGGCCCACGAAGAAAACCTTGATCCACGTAGGCAAGTATCAGATGCTGGGGCCTCTTGGCAAGGGAAACTTCGCGCGCGTCGAAGAGGCCATCCACACCGTCCTCGGAGTCAAGGTAAGTGTGATAAACTCGAATCGCCGTCGGGAGCGAGTGGCGGCTCTGAGCCTCGCGTAAAACCCATCTCCACGCACTCCTGCCTCGCCGCGCCAGCACGAAAACGGAGAACGCTCTCGTCCACGCTGCATTCTCCTTACGTACGTGCGAGAGGCGAAAGCTGCTCCCTCGCGGGACTGACATAAATCTTTCATCCCGACGCGGAACGTAATGCGATCGTGAGAACACGCGCATTGCGCGTCGAGAGGATGTTCACCCTTTAGAGCTGGACAGATTTTGCGTAGAGTAGTTTCTAGAATTGATTGCAACAAACAGAGTTGGTACTTTTATATTTGTTACAATTGAAAGTAACATTGGTACATTATACGATTAATTCTGGAACGGTATTGATTTTAATACATACATGATACAGTACTGTTATTGTATAATTTATGTTCGACGAAATAGGCCACTCTTAATCTTTCGTCTGTAATTACAATTTTACACCCAACGTCTGTAATCTGGGTCTTTTTGTTAAAGTTCTTTTTATCGTTCTCGGTTTTAAAACTTGGCAGTAAAAACAAAAAAAGAAACAAAAAAATTTATGCAGAGTTACTTTTCAATTCTATTATATCATAAAATAGGTTTTTAACTCAAATGTTAAAACCTTTATCTAATAAAAATTGAAATTCAACAAAGATAAAGAAATTTGAGAAATTTTGCTCCAAGATTTTCATACATTACATATTTTTAATAACAAAATATTTATAATGTAGACCTTTATAATACAAATAACCTAATTATTCACTATTAAATTATTAACTAATTAAAAGACATGAAAGAATAATCTCACTATCAAATTCAATTGTGTGTGTGTGTGTGTGTGTGTGAAATGATATATTATTCATTATTATATTACATCTATAATGAGAAAATTAGATATCTGAATCGCAAAACAAAATCTGTAATAGTATTCATATAAATAATATAAATAAATCCGATTGTACTAATATTTCGCATGGTTGTACTAATAATTGTACCATGCATACAACGTATATTTATTAATAAAATATGTAATGACACAAAATATGTAATGACACTGTTTAAAAATTGAAATCATTTA
This sequence comes from Atta cephalotes, assembly GCF_000143395.1. Classification (NCBI taxonomy): domain Eukaryota; kingdom Metazoa; phylum Arthropoda; class Insecta; order Hymenoptera; family Formicidae; genus Atta; species Atta cephalotes. Next base: position 3,748,605 of record NW_012130089.1, read on the forward strand.
TCATGATCTTTGTTATAATACTAACTACTGCTGATCACTACAAGCTTAGCTTAATCCTCGCTCATTTGCATGTCATTTATGTACGATAATGATCTAGGGTTAAACTTATTGCGGAATATCGTTGAGAAGGATTTAGACCTGATTGTACAATGTTTCAAATCCCATCTCTCTTCTCTTTTTCTACAAAACTTTAAATGGAAAAAGAGAAAGAGAGAGAGAGAGAGAGAGAGAGAGAGAGAGAGAGAGAGAGAGAGAGAGAGAGAGAGAGTTAGTAGTAAGTAAGTAAGTAGTAGTAGTACGTACGTACGTACGTTACGTTTACGTTTACGTTTAACGTTAACGTTACGTTACGTACGTACGTACGTACGTACGACG
>NW_012130089.1:3749237-3767320 GCF_000143395.1 Atta cephalotes
GTAACGTACGTACGTAAGTAAGTAGTAGTAGTACGTAGTAGACGTGTAGAGTAGTACGTAAGTAAGACGAGTAGAAGAGGTAGTATAGANAGANAGANAGAGAGAGAGAGAGAGAGCTTAAAGTCAAAGTAACATTGGTGCAATCAGGCCGTAGTTTTTTTATTACGTTAGAACACATGGCCGTGAGACACGAGTGAGTGGTTTAAGAACGTGTTTTTCTAAGATCTTTATAATTATTTTAACGCGAGTTTATTCCACAGACGTCAGGTGTGAATTTATGTCTTTTGTGAATTATGCGTAAGAACTCTGTAAGACATAAATCTGTCTGTTCCACGTGTATTCTTCTGAAGCGATAATCTTTCCAAGTGACCGCAGTCATTTCAATCATGCATAAATTATAAAAAATTATTCTGCATAATGAGACGTCTAAGTATTAACACTCGATCTAGAATCTTGCCAACATGCGTGATATTTCAATGAATAATTCCGATATTATGTAATATAACACGTGTCCATCGGTTGCTCTGTTTTTAATTTCTGAAAAAGAATCGTTTCAGGCTTACGTCAGATGAGCAAGCAAAGAATGCTGGATCGTCTTTTCGTCGTATTAATCATTCCGCGATGCGCATCACACGTATTTCCGGAGCGGGCATTGAATCATTCGTCTGGAATCCGTGCACCGAAAGTCTCACGTAAATAACAGAGAGACCTTTCAAAAGAAATAAAATAAGATACGAATAAATAAAAAAAGGATAAAAAATTTAATCATATTTACACTTCCATTCGATTTCTTCATACGTTTCACACTAGATAATTTCTGAACACAAAAATGACAGATTTGAGTATTTGATATTGCATGCAATGAAAGACGAGAGTTAGGTTTCCGAACGTTTCCTACTCTTTGTGTCATCCTAAATAGCAAAAGAGATTTCTCTCTCTAGCTCATTCTTTTTTTTTTCTTTTCTGTGTGGGAATCTTTCCATTAAAATATTCTTCTCGAAGATTATCTGATACCCGATCGATCGATGATCACGGAATCCAGACTATGTCGGAAGACCGCTGTCGACTGGGATTCATTCCCTGATTTATTCCGATACATGATTTTAATTTGTATATTCAGCCGCTAGAACGAATAATTTATCTCCTAAATAGTTTAAAGCAAATCATGAAAATAGATCTCTCACGATAAGAAGACAACCGTTTATAGCCCATCAATTTTTAATCTTAATACGATAATCTTGATAATTGATAGTCTTAAATTGACGTCCACTTCGACTTGACCGATAAACAAGAAGTCGTTTATTGATATCTTTTGATTTATTTTATATTTTTGATAGAGATTTTAGAATTTCTTTAACTTTTTTTTTATTGAAATTCTGATCCTTTAAATCTATATGTGAATTAATTAAAAAATATATGTCTTTGGAATTTTATGCATTTAGTCATAATAGTGTTCTACGAATATAAATCTTAATAGCGCGAGGAAATATCTTTCTCAATATGCGCATCAATTTTTCTATTATTACGACGATGATGTATCGCTTCTTTTAGCCAAGATTTTTTTTATCTACACAAAAAAAAAACGATTATTGAGGTACTTATTTAAAAATTTAGTTAGATATACAACAAAAAAATTGTTCAAGATAAAGATTATCAAAATAATTATATAAAACGCTCAAATTACTTACTAGAATGTCAGAACTTTTTGCAGCCTCGCTCACATTATTAGATATCAAAGAAGCAATGGTAACCCAATCTCTTGAGTTACATAAAATTTTATTTTTACCGCCCATGTACGTCAAAATATAAATCAATCTATTTCTGAGGTTAGTTTTAGAGTAAACAACGTCAATATTAACGTAAGTACTTAGTAAATAATAAATCAAATTTTAATCAAATTTAATACATTTCTTGAATTGTATAACTCCATTGTTTTAATTAACATATTGAGTAGAAGCAGTGACGACCTATAGAAACCTATAGAAACGATTAAAAATAACTCAAATTTAATATAATTTAACATTATAAATTTGCATTATGCTTGAATTTCCTACATCTATTTTGACGACTCAACAAAATTATTTTCAGACATATATCTAACAAAATTTTTAGATACTTTAGTAAAATCATTCTTTCCATGCACTTTTCTTGAAACGTGCAAATATAATTGAAGTACGTTCTGCGCGGACATTATATATTTTTTTTCTTAAAGGCGACGCGTCATCATCGTGGAAAGCTCTACGGACGCGGTGGAAGATAACGTTCGAGCATCTGGCGTCGAGAAAGACGAACGGGGGTGATTAAAGGAGGCCTCGGGAACCGCGGTGGTTTGCGTTGTCGGTGGAAATACAGCAGGGATGCGAGGCGCGGGGAACGTTCGTGGAACGATAGACACCGATCGCTACGAGGAAATCGTTTGCGGTTATCTCGTGCCGAGAAGCCGATAACATGCCGCCTCTGTGTGGTTTTCTCTCCTGTCTCGCATCAAAACGGGAGCCAGCCATGCTGACGATTCCGCGTCTCTCCGTGCGTTTTATGGGACGCATAAAAAAAACAAGTCGCACGCTTCCGATCACGGAACCGAGTTTAACGAGGCTGTTCGAAGTCCGTCTTCCTCCAGACGACGTCGACAGTCCGCGTTATCCCCGTTGCGCCGCACATCACATTCGACGCGATCAAAACATATTGCGCATCCGGCTATGAGCCGGAATCGATTTTGCAGCGCTGCAAACGTAACTAGACGTATGCTTTCTTATGTATCTTTCTCATGAAAATATCCCAGGGGAGGATTCGTCGAGAACGAGATTACTGTGCAGATATTCTCTGAAAATAAAGATGCTTCGAGGATATCGTCTGACGTTGAGAATATTTTGCGGTAACATTTTGAAAAATATATGTCTTAAAAAGGGAGACATGCTCGCGCGACGATGCAAGAATGCAAAAATATGACATTACGCAAGATCTCGACAGTATTGACAAGGAAATATATTTAATCCAGAAATAAGCAACCTGGGATGTTTTTACAAAAAAAATGTGAATTATTTTAAAATATTAAATTTAATATTTTTTCCTTTTTTAATTTTTTAATTATTCTTTACAAACTTTTAAACATACAATTCTATCGACAACCTACAAAAAAAGCGTCACATTAATTCAAATTTTAATATTGTTAGAAATAATGTTATAAAATACTTAACGTGTTTATTTCGTTTAATATTTGTTTGGTTTCTATATATATCTTCAAAAAATTATAATTAAAGCCATGATATTCCCAAATATTAATAAATCGAACAACAATCAATAATAATATGCCATTAAAATAGCGATTTGAATTGGATGTAAAAATATTCCAGGTGATCGTTCATAAGAAAAAAAAATCGAATGACTACTTACTTCCGAGTTAGTCAGGAAATAGTCACCTAGTTTTTATTATGTATTTTTATATCCAATTAAAAATCATTAGTATTGTATATTACATGTTATATATTCTATAATTTATTGATTACTGATTATATATTCCATAATTTATTAGTATTAAAACTCATATATACACCTACAATTTTATTTAATATTTCGTAAAAACGTAAGAAGGCAAATTAAAAAAAAGGTATAGATTTTCAATTAGTAAAGAAATCTATTGTGAGAGACTGAGCTTTATTTTCTAGCTGTTAACACAACAATTGTTATGATGTAAAAATCTCCCCAGTGACTATTCCGAGTTAATATCGTCGCATTCTGAAGAATATATCGTAAGAGATTAAAACTGAAAATTTACTACAATTTATACGAACGCAATTCTATGATTTTTCACATTTTGTGAAGGAATTTAATAATAATGCTGCGTACGCATCAATTCTTCAGTATCAGCATATATTATGCGATAATAAACAGCGTATCAATTTGCGCTTGTCGAGCATCGACGAGCGAAATGGAATTAATTGATTTATCGATTCGGTCGTGACCGATAATAGGATGAGACCTGCACAAAGCTGCGCATCAGGCGATTAGCGTAGAAACAGTATTATCGTTTGTCTTATGCGTGTCATGTTTTATATGCAGATAGTGGTTTTCTTTGTGCGCTTATTATTCTTGTCGACGGATGACAGAGACCGCGGACGGGGGCTGCGTACTATTGTGTAACATAGCATTTTTGCGACGTATGACGGAGAGTCCGGTCCGATTTCTCCGCCTACAATGATGAAAATCAAAGGAAGGGATGCATTTTTCTAGAATCGTTATCGCCTCCGTCCGCGCAAACGTGCCAATTTGTCGCGGTTTCGTCTCTACGCAGTTCAAATAGTTTATCGCGCAAAAAAGTGATTACGCACTCGTGACATTATAGCGAATACAAAGGAATGCGGTTATCGCAGATCGGAGCCCGGAGGTTTCGATTACCCCCGCTTTTCTTGTCAGCCTGCCAGCGCTCTTATCATTTCGTTATTTTTGCATGTATCCATTTTTTCGCCACGTAGGTCACTATCGTGGTTATCGTTCTGCTCTATTCAGCGACATATGTATCATAATTATCTTTATTTATTAATAAAGCTTGCGTGTCAGATTAACAGATCGATTCTCATTCGCATCTTTTAATGTTGCTTTGATTGATTATACTTTTCTGTTTGTCTCTCGTATCGTAGATATGATAGGTTATGATCTAGAGCGAAAGAGAATGACTAATTAAAGATAATTCTCAGAATGTTACGCATCCAGTACGCGCGTTGAGGAACGATGGATATTTTTAGATTCTTACGAATACTCAAACGTCCTGTAAGATCTACATATTGTGATACACAACAAAAATTCTAGTAACAGGATCTCGTACAAAATCAAATCATATTTTCTATCGTGATATATATGGTTCTGATCCGCTTCGATGCGGAAATCGCGAACTCTCGTCCAGATTTATCTGGTTCTCGTAATCGCTCAATTTGCAATGATCGAAGTATAGTTACAGTCGAAGTGTAGTTACAGGCATAGGGCTTCACCATTTACGTCGTAGTTGCACGGGGTGTTCCTTTGTACCTTCCTCTCGCGCTGTATAAGGGGATATCTTGTAACGGCCTGTTGACTTTGAAATGCCATATATGATCCGCACGAGCTTGGTACCATAATGGTACCGTCTTCCTGTTTTCTAACTCTTCTCTGTGTGGCATCTTTTCACACTCATACATTTCTGCACATTCTGTAGTGTTTTCCCTCCACGGTGGCGCTTATTTAGATTATTTTGTCAATTACGAAATCTTATCTCGCGTCCTATCATTTACTGTCCTATTATTGTACCTTCTAGAACAATCTTTTTTTCTTAACGCAAAAATATTACAATCTAAATGATGAATGTTTCAAAAATTTAAATTTTGCAGAATTTAAAATATTATAAACACTGGCTTTTTACACAGCGTTTTATTCAAGAGATGATCTCAGGGAATGACCTCAGGAAAGACATTCTCTGGATGTCTTTAGAATGTTCCTTGAAAATCTGTGCTATATGGGTTTGTTTAAGGCGACTCCAGATTAAACGCCAGACTTTACGCATATTTGCTAAATATTGGCATTCATATGAATCAATTCAAATGAATAATTATGCATGTTATGTGAGTGTGTTATTTGTGAGTGTGTAATATTTGTTAATATTGATGGGTGTACATTGACCATTTGAAGCTGCCTTGACTGATCTAAAAAAGATCAAATTTTTGATGGATAAGTCTAAATGTGAGCATAAAGTATTGGGTTGTCCGGAAAATTCGTGTCGCAAAAGATTTAAATTTAATAAATGAAATTAAAAATTTAAATCTTCTGCATTTCAATTTTCCTTCAAAATCGGCACGAACTTTCCGGACAACTCAATAAGAAGAAAAAAGAAATAAAAAAAATTACATTTAAAATACAAATAGAAGTCTGTTACTTCTCGCATAAAAAAATATGTTCTTCTAAAGTTTATGTTTAATTGCCTTTTAGCATTACTTTTAATAAGTGTTATACATAGCGCGTACTCAGATCGTCACTGACCAAGTTTACATTGAAAATTCATAAGAAAAGTTTATACGGAATTACTTCAATTGGCGTGACCTGTGCTCGACCATGACATTAAAATTAAATCCATTGAGGCCACACGAGAACGTTAATCGATGGACAGGAACGGCTTCGTGATTTTGTTCATTGCAACGTGGAAGCCTCACTAGAGTTCTAAGCAGATCTCGCCTATCATCACCGAACACTCGTCCCCGTCGTCGTCAGTAGCGCACCGAATCGGTTCTCCGATGATGTTTCTCATCGAGATTCTGTGCGAGCGAGAGGCAAGAAAACTCGTCGTGTCTTTCATCTCATCCATACCGTGGACTGTCGTCAGTATCGATCGGTTGTTATTCTTCCGCGCGGTATGTTACATCGCCGCGGCCCCTCCGGGCTGTAACCTGTAATTTCGGTAACCACAAATAAAACCATACGGTGTGTGTAGATCGATGTGGTCCGCCCGGCCACACGAGAAAGCAATACAGCCTGAGCGGTATCGGATGTCTATAGGGTGCCCTTCCTGTTCTCTTCCACCTCTCTTTCTATCTCTTTATTTTTTTTATTTTCATTCTTTTTCTCTCTCGCTCTAGTCTTCCATCAATATGCCTCCATTTACCTGACCCCTCGCACCTCCTTACAGCTCGATTTACACAGGACCCCGATTTTGTCCGCCGTCTTACTTCTCCTCATTTTATTTGCTATCCTTGTTTTTTCCATCCATTTTTTCGGCGTGTCTTTGTCTCTCTTTCTCATCTCTCGTAATTTTCGTCTGCTGTTCTCCAAGTGTAATTAACATCGATTATGAGATGACAATAGACCTACCGGATTGTGCCTGAGACCGGTGTACCGGAATTCACCGGGAACAAGCAGCAGTCTGATAGAATGGTTGATCAAGAGAGAGAGAGAGAGGAGGGGGGGGGGGAGAGGGAAGGACGGCAGAACCATCGATGGAAAAAAAGGAGAATCAGGCCTGAAGTTTCGAGTTACTCGCGCACGGTGGGCCTCGCCATGTGGAGAGACCTGCCAAAATCGTTCAGGTACAGTTCCAGGTCTCTCTTGCCTGCTCTCCCGCAGCCGCCACCTCGATCATCACAGATTCAATCTCTAACGGATCTTTCCTTGAACAGCGCAAAGATTTTGTGAGATTTCTCGTTTGTCAAGGAAGCCTTCTGCTTCTATATTCTAAGCGTGCGGTCACTTCATACAACGAATAAGAATGGAATAAGAAGAAATCTTGAAAATTGAGGAATACTTTTGGAGCTGGCTTGATGTAATTACATCGCCGCGATATTGAAATAAATTAGCGATTTGTCGCGCGTAATTAGTTATTGTAGCGACATCTTGCCGAATTAATTTGATTTGTAATGTTACTGTTCCCGATAAGTCGCTCTTAAAACGATTATTCATTGCACCTTCCAAGAACCGCTCCAAAATCCTTGACATTTCGCAAATGTAATCCACGGGATTTGAATGGTTCTCGCAGAAAGCCGATGCATAATTTCTCAGCTGCATACACGACTAGACTTCGCCACTCGACGTTTATCAGTCATTTTTGCCCCGGCATCAAAGCGACCGTGGCCCAATGCCCTCGTTAAATCGCCTCTCGAGCACTGCTTTTTCTCTTCGCTATATACGCCAGCTGCGCGCATTGTGTGTGCATCTCGGTGAAGGCGATGCACACTCGGATAAGAATACGTGGTGAGGGAGAACACAATTCTTCAAAATAGCATGTCGAATCTTTTCCAGTTATTCCTTTAATATCCATTTTAAACCACTGATTGTGTTTTTTACATTACGTTTCGTTAAACGGTTTCTAGATGAAACATATATTATTGTTTAATTATATTTATTATTAGGTATATAGAATTTTTAGTCTTTCTTTAAAATTTTTTGTTTATTTAAATGTAATATGAATACTTTTCTTCTATTTTTTTGACGAATCATTTAATTGATGACAACAGCATTTGACATTAAAGGTTTCACCCGATTTAAGAAGCTTTTAACACAATTTTCATATCTCATAAGAATCATAAGATACACAAAAGAATCTTTCAACAATATTTGCATGTATTGTGAGACACAGTAACTTCATTAAAAACAGCAAATTAATTAATATGCTTTAATAACTTTTTTTTTGCTGTAATTTATATCGAATGTAATGTCGAATATAAAGCTTTTCGTCGCTCATCATACTTACTTCACTCTTATATGCATCATTAAATTATAAAATATGATGTTTCAGATAATTTGATGAGGCTTACAATATACGAAATATATGAAAAATCTTAAAATATATGAAAAAGCAATATATTATTTAAATTTAAAATAATTACACCAGAACAAAAAAAAATCTGCATACATTAATATTTTATTATGTTCTTTGTGCTTTGTCTAGACACTGTAATTCTTAATTTTCAATCAAATCGTGCATTAATTTAGTCAATTCTTATTATTAGTTCAACGTCTGATCTTGACCAATTATCATTAGCGACGTGTATCGATTGCGTTTGACAAAATTTCTGTTTAAAGAATTAATCGATATCTTATCCAAACAAGCCAAAATGTAGTGAAGATAATTTTGTGAATTTTATAAATTGGATAGCACTTTTTTATTTGGAAACAGCAATTACGATTTTATATATGATAACAAGCGAGAAAAGGATTATGCATTACGATTAGTTATTAAAAGATGTGATTAAAAGTAACCATTCAAGTTTCATCATTCAACGTCAATTTTAATAACGTGGTTTACTTATGATGCTAAAAATATATATATGAGTGTCACAAATTGGCATCTTATGGAGCAATAATATATCTACAGATAAACTAATATTTTACATGTTGCACAATATATTTCAAAGAGCTTTTGACATAATACACTGCGATCAATAATATTACGTAATATCAAATATTGTTCAATAATATTGATCGTCTAGAGACCGCTTTATAATCGTGAGATTAATATACCGTTACGGTTGTGCACAACCACGTAATTTCGATCATTTAAAACGACGTACGTAATGAACGCCGCCAATAAATATCAGTGGGTGTTCAATGTTATTCCCTCTCCTTCGTAATGTAACCCGCGCAACGAATTGCAGTTCATTGAATTACAACTGCCGGCGAGCGGATAGATAGAGCCCACAATTTGCATAATCGACGAGCTCGCTCGCGCAGTTACGCGATTCTACTCCCCTCCGTCGCGGTAAGTGATTCTTTAACGACCGTTTATTAGTCTCGGAGTATTAAAAAGTACAGATCGATCGTCATTAAATCGATGGCGCAACCGATGGCTGATCGTTCGACCGACCGACCGTTCGGCGACGCTCGCGTTGACGGGAACCGTCGGACTTAATGGCCGGGCAATTAACCGCGACAGCCGATACGCGCGGCAAATGAATAAATTTGTACTATTAGTTTCGTCCGGGCGGGTCCCTTTAATCATCGTTGGTCTGGGTCCCGTAAAAGGCTGCCGATCCCGCCCCGACGCGGCGACCGCGTCCGCGTTCATGTCCGCGTGCACGCCAGTGACAAGACTTGTGTCGTGTGTACATGCGTCTAATAATTAACTCCGATGGCCCCGAGGTCTTCTCGGAAGGCCCCAGCCTATCGAGGGATATTCCGCGGAATTGGCTTATAGAAGATACGCCTTTTTCCGGCAGTCGGAACGGAGCAAAAAATTCGACGTATTTCTGGCTCCGTCTTGTTGGTCGGATCGAGCCTTCTCGCTTGGGAATCTGTATTCTCGGGTCTCCCTGAGAAGGAAACCCCCTTCGCACCGTAAACGTCGTCCTTATCGTAAACGTCGACCGCGCTCATTCGATCCTTCCGATGATAGCCGCGGGCATCGATCTCGATGAGGCTTCCTCACGAAATTTCCTACCTTTCACCTCTGTCATGACGATATCGTTCGTTCTCTCTTCATCTTGGTAAGCGAGAACAAATAACATCTTCTGGGACTTGACGATATCGAGATGTATCTACAACTCGAATCGATGTTGGGCAACTAATATCACAAGAAAACATCTTTCTTGTTCAAATTTTGAAGCGTCAGTTGTTCAAATTTTGAAGCGTAAGTTGATGATGATTCATAGTTCAATCAAGGTTTATTTGATTTATATTCGTTATCACGAACGATAATTTATTTTTAGTACAGTTTAATCATCCATCTCTCTTTGAAATCTAATTAGATACGGGTATAAGTTAAATTAAAAAACTAAAATAAAAATCAACTAAATATTAAATTTATTGAAAAATCAACTTATTTACAACTTACTTATTTAGTTTTTGTATATTGCATATTATTTACGAGAATTCTTTATGTAATACTGATTTGTGTAAGTTTGCTTGTAAATATTTTCAACTTTTAACTTTTTATTGCTAATTAATTATTACTTTATTTATTAAACATTAAAAAAAATTGCGCTCTTAAAAATTGCAATATCTAATTTAAACTAAATAAAAATCAACTGAATATTATCAAAGAGAACTTATGAAAAATCCACTTATTTAAATAGTAGACTTCTTGTGTATATATTGCATGTTGTTCATAAATTTATAAAGAATTATTTATGTAACGCTTATGTAAATTTTCTTGCAGATTTTTTGGACTTTTACTAATTATTATTTTAATATTAAACGTTACAAAAAAAATTGTGTTCGTGAAAGTTGCATTATTAATTTAAATTAAAAAATCAAAATCCTGAACTGAACATTATTAAATTTATGAAAAATCAACTTATTTAAATTTAAATAGTAGATTTCTTGTGAGTATATACTATTTATAGAAAATTAATGTAATTGATTTATATAGGTTTCCTTGCAAATGCTTTAAACTTTCATACTGCTAATTAATTATTATCTCAATTATCAAACGTTACGAAAAATGTTGCGCTCGTGAAAGTTGCATTATCTAACGACTCAGTGCTGACAACGAAAGTGACAAATGGAAAGTATCTTTCGATAAAAAGTCATGTTTCTTTTTAGAGATGCGAATTGGCATCGAGATATGTTCGTCCGACAGCACGGTATAATTTCGCGAGATCGACGTTCCCGATGCTCCGCTATAAACTTCGCGATGTAAGATGTAACCGGTATCTCGCGAGCGTGGGAAGACGCCTCCTAAATATCGCGCAAGTCCCTTACGCAACGAAACAGCGCTGCGCGGTGTAGCGCAGCGCAGCGCAGAGCAGAGATTAACTTTGTATCCTGTTTCTCGGCCGTGTCTAGGAAACGAGGGGCGGGCATATCGAATCGAGTGCGTGCGAAACGTTTATCTCGATTGCTGCCAAGTGCAGGATCGTGTACCTCGACGGATCATGTAGGTGGTGGACCCGAGGCAAGCTGGGAGCAACGAGATGAGGCAGGTATCCCGCTCACCACACCGCGCCGCGGCTTGCGTGTCTTGTCTGGTGCATCCCATGCATCCGCTTGGAGATCGTCGCGCCGCGCCGGTCATCGCACGTGCGAGGTGCGTTGGCCGATTTAGGCATGCCGGTGTCCTTGAGAAAGATAGATGAATCGAAGAGGCGCAGGAATTAATTCTGCAAAGGGGTATGAGTTTTTCTGATCTCTTCGTCCTTGGAAAAAATCTCTGTTTCACTCCACCACTTGTCATTGACAGCGAGGACTGTACTTCACACTGACGATTACTTGGTGATCATTCAACGAGCGTTCGAGAAGTGGAATTGCGTTTACTCGCCTCAAGGGTTTGCTCACGGTCGTTTATACGAACGAACGACGCATAGCGTAACCCGTCGACTTTAGAAGCGGCGTCGAGAATCGACTTGAGACGCGAATGCGGAAGCTCTCAGACGCCGCGCGTTCGCAAATATTACGAGGAAGATCGTAAATTTCCCGTTTGTAGCTCTTTGGGGACGGATAGCTTTTTTTTTGTATCGTATATTCAACGATTTTCGGTCAAAATGATGCCCAAGGGCCTCTCCTTCAGAAATGTCCGTCGGCAATTTTCATTCGCCCTCGTTCCAAGCCTTGGCTTTCGCTGAATGTCGAAACTGCCGCGAAATCGACGCAATCGATTGCTGCGTTAAACTTTTTGTCGCTGTAAACTTTCGATATCATTATCGGCGATAGGCGCAGTCACGTTCACATCGTAACTGCGGATAAGCGTACAACCCATGCATTTAGTGTTCTTAATGCTATCTGTTTCAACCAATAAGATTAATTTTAATCTCTCAACTTAATTACTTTTCATCTTTTTCTAATTCTAAGAATTGTTTTCATATATATTTTATATATATTCTACGCCAAGCAAAGTCGCTTTTATAATTAGATTAATATTCAAACAAAAAGAACGTCGCTGTTTCTAATTAAAAAATTCTTCTTATAATTAAAAATTCCTTCTAGTATTTATTCCTCTTGATTTCTTTCTGTTTCAAAAAAAAGAAAAACGAACCGGACCGCTTCACAATCGTGACTTCTATTCTTCCTTGCATCTACCTGATCGGGCCTAATATTTATTCCTCACTCCTTATATCTTATTCTTATATTTCATCATATCCCGAGCGACATCCGATGCCGATGAGGTTTGTCTTCGACAAGTGACAGTTATAGAAGCCGATTATGCTATCGCAGTAAAAACTCATCATCGCCATGCGGATACCGTTCGGATAAGCGCCTGCGATGATCAGCAGCAGAAGTGCCCACTGCTCCTCTGTGTATATAATTACCGAGATAGGCAGAAGATCTGTCATTAAAGACAGTTGAAATCGCGCCGACTTCCGAGTTCATCCGTTTGGGATCTCTCGCAAAATGTTATGACGATTAACGCTGTCGTGATTTACGTAATTACATGAATTGAAGAACGATAAAGTTTCATGACAAGGTCGAACTGAGTCATCAGAATCTCCGAATGATTCTAGATGATTTTTCTAAGAATAAGCGTAAATCTAACGAATACTTTTCAAAAGAAATGTTTTAATCTCTCAAGAACATCTGCATGAACATCAGTTAAGATGTAGAATATATTACAATTAATTTATTTCTTTATTCTATAAATGCGCAATATATATATATATATATATATATATATATATATATGTATATATATATGTATATATAGGAGGTAGACAAAATAATGTGAACATTTGAGGAGTGTACTATCTACTTGTTTTATTAATAAGAAGATCTGTTAATGTTTTTTAATACTAGATTTTATTCTTGTTGGAATAAACCGTCTGTTCTTTATCGATAAATTCTCTGAACTGGTGCACACTGGAGCAATAAGTTGAAGTGAAACAAGTATAGTTCGTTTTACACACTTCAATTTATTGCATAAGTTCAGAAAGTTCATTTATAAAGAAAGAACAGATGGAAAAGTCATACGTGCTTGAATAGTGTAGCAGCTGCTACAGTGCAATATCATATCGTATTCTTCTAACAAAACATCTAATTGCTTAAATGATATTAGAGGAAGAAATCTGTTTCTCCCTCTGCTCTTCAAAACTACAAATGATATTTAAATTAGGCGATTGCACTGAAACTATTGTTTTTTTTGTTCAGAAAAAATGCTAAAGTTTTGGAGAACAAAGGCAATTTGAAAAATAAAATGGCAAAAAAAATGTCTTCTTTCAGCATCATTTATATAAGCAACGGAAAGAAATTCTATCTTTTATTCTACTAAAAGAATAATACAACATTTCACTTCTAACTATCCTAGTAAGTCTTAAATGATTATTCTAACAAAGTGATTATTCTAAAATGTGTATTATATTATATAAAAGCAAATAATAATATAATTTAATAAAAATTAATAAAAACATTTATTAATAAAAATTAATAATATATTTCTCAGGTGTTTATATTATTTTGTCTATCCCCTGTACATAAAATACTTTAATGCGAATGTACGAACAAAATTTACGTGAAAAGATAGAAAGATATAAATAAAATATAGAGAAATGTAAAAACATTAGTAAGAGTTTATTATTTATAAAATTAAATTTTTAAACAAATCAAGTTAGTTTCTGAATGAAAACAATAGTTTCATATGCAAAGCATTTACAATTGTATGAAAGACATCGTAAATATATAATAGCAGTAAAATTGTCATTAAATTATACGATAAACGATAGGAATATATGTAACAACTGGCTTTTGTAGTCGTCCGATTGACACGATCGTAAATACTCGACAAATGTCGTAAATACTCGACAATGACCATTCCGTCCAACTTCTCGGCATCGTTGAGATCGATTTTATCTCGTGGCATCATCGAGATGCAATGGCCTATCGGTAGTCGACGACCAGGTCGACCAGGAAAATATCAGAATTTGTCGAATACGCTCGATTGGGCCAAGCGAGACTACCGAGAAACCATCCAGCCGTTCTCTTACCGAACTCGGCAAAGGCGGATAATTGTGCACCGTCGGCAACAAATTGTCGGCAATGATGCGTTTCGACAATATAATGCAACGTAATACAAAATAATCTTAAAAATTCATGGAAGTGAAAGACGATATAACGGTACTGCATCGAGCTATAAAATAATGAACGAAAACTGAGACAATATTACAGTTCACTTCAACGACGTCGTATTTCAAGTTTTTATCATTAAGGCTCCTGAGTAGTCACTGCAATCATATTGAATCGTGATGTCAGAAATGACACGTTAATTTTTATTATGTATCATTTGTAAATAAAGACAATTTAGATAAAACGAAATGATGAGATCGCTTTAAAACATTTTAAAATGAACGAAAACTATGTTTATTCCCCTGACAGTCAATAAATAATCGTAAAAAGTGATAAAAAGCAAATGAAAATAGGTTACGCATTGAATAAAAGCACTTTATGTGCATTTTATCACTTTTTACGATTATTTACTGACTATCAGGGGAACAAGCATAGCTTTCATCCATTTTTACAAATGTTTTAAAGCGATCTCATCATGTTATTTTATCCAAATTGTTTTTATTTACAAATGACACGTAACAAAAATTAACATATTCATTTCTCGTTTCTAAAGTCATGATTCAATATGACTGTGCTGACTGTTCAAAAGTCTTAAACTTTGTGATATTGAAAAAGATTTTACTCATAAACTTTTCCTTTTTAAGTTTCTCGTAAGGGAATACGTTGGAACTCGCTGTATATTTATTTTTTTTATGTCGGTTTCAAATAAATAATAATTTCACGAAACATCAAAACACGTTTTCTAACGTAACAAATCTTTATTTCCAACGTCGAGCGAAACGATCGAAGTACCGTCTCGCGTGTCGCATTCGCGGGCGTTGATATAAATCAGAGCTTCGCGTCTTAATGCGCAGGATGGTGATAAGAACAAGAACGGGTGTATATAGTATTGGATGGAGTAGCAAGCCTGAAGATTCGGCAGACCAGTTTCGGAAACTCGAAACCGTTCTCGACCGTCGTTAAACATTCGACACACGCGCCTGCGAGTAGAACGATAAGGAGTTGACGTGCCTCCGCTCTCGATCTGACATCCAATTCCAAGAAAAGTTTCAATCTCGGTGGCACCCCGTCTCTCTCCGCGCGTGTTCGCGTTCTCTATCGCCGTTGAATTCCTCCCGAGGATCCGGGAAATCAAAGGAATCAGAAATACGAGCTGCGCGGTCTGTCGGGAGAGTTGATCTAGACGAGGCACATCGACGAATGAAAGATAAGCAGGAGGCAGAGAAGAATTCGCATCGCATGAACTAACTCAGTATCAAGCTCGAACAGAGATCTTTTTTTACATCGCTGTAGCTAGGAAAGCTAACGCTTTATTGCAACGAGAATGTCCTTGCCTGCGAGCCTGGGATTGTAATGGCATTATCATTACGATTACATTAAAAGAAGGCAAACAGACAGAATCCAATTAAACATGTGAACAATTATTATGGCTAATAGAAAATTTCAAAATTACACATAAAATAATTAACTATACGCAATCTAGTGTAGGAATATTGTATGATCTTTTGCGTACCAAGAATTGCGTACGTTACGTGTTCGCCATCAGCTCTATCTTATGAAAATGTTACCGGCTCGCTTGATGCATAACGGTGTGCTGCTACGGTGTCTATTAATCGTGCAGAAGTTTACGCAGGTAATGGCCGTCGTGCAGAGGCTGTTTCACGTCTCCCCCGGGTTCCCTCGATATTCCAATTCGCGCTGGAGATCACATGCTGCTCATTTGCATGAGTCAGCCCGCTCTGAGCTGAGCTGTGGGCACAAGGCGGCTCTCTCGGGGGCCCCGAGTGAGTGGGCACGTCGTGAATCTACTGGCGACGAGAGCCTCTCTAATCACCGCTTCACAGAACGATCAACGTCGTTCGCACTATGTATAGAGCGCCGCTCGATGTTAAATGGATCTCCTCGAGGAGAGGAGACCGGTGCTCGAGCCATCTCTTCCGGAATAATCTCGCTCCGTGAGAATGCGTCGCCGGTGCATCTATCTATCCACCTTGTGGCGCGGCTGCGATACGGTTTGCGGCTACTCCCGTAGTGCAACCGTGTATCTACCTTATTACTCTGAGCTTCCTAACAAGAGTAATCTTTGCTTGTGTCAATTTACCAGGCAAGCGAGTTCGCTCTAGCCATTTAAAGTAAATTACAGATAAGTGCAGACCGCGTGAAATGAATAATTTATATGTCGATTCGCTGAACATATGCTGATTAATTTATCACGTGTGTTTCGCATTAAATATTATAATTGTTAAAAAAAGAAATAAAGTGTTAAATATATACTGTTATTAAGAAGTAATGTTAATCTAATCCCTTGAGTTAAAAGTAACATTTTGTTATTTTTAATTTTTATGTACAGTGAGTGCAAAAAGTATTCGTACAGAAAAAATATTTTTTAAAAAAAACTTTATTTTTAAAAAGTAAATATTATCCAGCGAAAAATGAGTTATGAGTAGATCTAATGTCGATACGATGCGATGATTTCAACATCAATTTAATGTTTAATTGGCGATCATTTCCTATTGGGAAATTAACAATTTATTCATAATTTAATTTCATAAAGAAATAGACTGTATGTTTCTTAAAATTATATATACCAAAAAGATGTGTAACTATAGAAAATATATTATCTGAAAAATAAGCGAAAATTAAAAATTGTATTGTTTGGAAAGTTGTTCAAAAAGTATTCGTATAGAGAAATTTAATTTCTAAAATCAGGAATACATGCGAAGCCTGTTTATTTATGTTAGAATAGAAAGAATTCATTGTATAAAATTGCTAATTAATATTTACTTTCTACAAATAAGACTTTTTATATAAAAAATTTCCTTGTATGAATACTTTTTGCTCTTCCTGTATATCAAAATGCAAATAAATCCATTTCTACAGTTAATTTTAAAGTAAAAAACGTACTTACTTATTGTTAGTAAATAATAAACTCTAAATTTTTTAAATATATTTTCTGACGTTAAATTGTTTAATTTAATTGTTTTCAATAAATTAACAGAATTTTCTACTAAAATAATTAAATTTAAATTGAGTATAATCTGATATAATAAATTTTACAATTAGCGTTTTTAAGAATATTATATCTTTTGGTATCGAAAAATTCTATAAATCCCTCCGGATTGTATTTGATAAATGCTCGATTACCTCCTGAAGATACATCGTGGAACCTTTGTTCTTTTGAATTTTTCAAGCGAAATCGTCAGAATCGCGTTGTGTATTTTCTAGCCACCAAAACATCGAGGCACTTCCCCATCTTACACACCGCTTAACACCGCAAACAATTCGCGGTGACGGCGACGATGGCGATCTCTCGATCTATCCTAGGATCTGTTTTTCAGTCTGTGCATCCCCTTTAACTAATATATTTGGTGCCTGGGGCCCGCCATTGTAATACCCACCGAATACACAATAATCCCAGCTTGCCGCCTCTTGCTCCGCTTCCCATCAACCCGATTTCAACCCTCCGTCTTCCTCTCTTTCACAGTGTGTACTATCCCTTCTTACCTTCTTTCTCCCTTGCGTCCTATTACGTCACATCTACCTTCATCTCTCTCTCTCTCTTNTNTCTCTCTCTCTCTCTCTCTCTCTCTCTCTCTCTCTCTCTCTCTCTCTCTCCTCCTCCTCCTCCTCCTCTCTCTCTC
>NW_012130089.1:3767966-3771381 GCF_000143395.1 Atta cephalotes
CCTACTCTCTCTCTCTCTCTCTTCTCTCTCTCTCTCTCTCTCTCTCTCTCTCTCTCCCCTCCCTCCCTCCCACTCCCTCTCTCTCTTTCCCCCCCATTCCTCTCTCGCTTTCTCATCCCTCGATGGCGGTCCCTTCATCGACGTTCTTGTCCTCTTTACCCTACGCTTCGCGAAAACAACCTGGAGTCAGCTTTTTAATCACAGAATAAACTCACGGGTACGCCCTTCTATGGAGCTTCGCGGAGAACGAAAAGGCAACATGGGATGATGCCACGAGAGATCGTATTGTGTTAGTTCCTCAATATATAAATCGCGGAGCTAGGTAGCAAAAATGTTAATATATTAAAATATCTTCGTTTTAACAGCTATGGAAAGAACAATTTTACTGAAGTATATCTAAAAACTTGGCAATTAATTTTCTTGGATTATCAAAATAATATATAGAGCTGTTTCTTAAATAACTTTTTAAATAATCCAAAATTATTTTTTAAATATAATAACTTTTTTTTATCAGAAGTGTACAAAAATTTAAAATGTGCATATTTGTGTCAATGACGAGCAATCGAATGGTTATAGAAAATTAATTTTTTCAAAAATTGGAGAAGCTAACTTTGCACAGATTTATTATGGATTGCACGTTTTTTTTTTATGTAAAACGCTCAGTTATACTAGAAGTTCTAGAATTTCAAAAATTTTTGCTTGAGTTTTCTACATAATTATTTTGATAGTTTTAGCAAAATTATATATTTTCAGATTTGTACCTACCTAAGTTTTTAAGTATTTCAGCAAAATCGCTTTTTCCATATATAATTATAATAATTCAATAAAATAATAATTCAATAAAATCATATAAATAGACAATTGGGAATTGGCGCCGTAGACGGTGTGCAATTTGTTTTTTTATATTATACATGTTTCGGCTAATCTTTTAGTCTTCTTCAGCAAATTTACAATACATGTTTCAATACGTTGATTATTCATGAATTTATAAAAGTTGAAATCATAAATAATTATAATACAAAATTGGACCGCTAAGAATAAATCTAATTAAGTAAGTGAGATTCTATTTTCGATAAAAGCGAATTTTCATGTTTAAATATTTCGATGCGAATTATATATCTATTTAATTTCACAAACTGTGAGTCGAAATCGTTTTTAGTCTTAAAATGCAATTATGAATTAGACTAGTAATATCACACATTAAATTGATAAGAAATGTAATATAGATCTAATAAATATCTCATGAGAATATTAATAATTTAATCTTAATACAACATAATAATAACAATCTCAAACGTATATCTCTGCGAATAATTAATTATAAAAATGTTTATTTCCGCTACAAATTGATTAGCATCTATTTTCTAAAGCAAAAATAAATATGGAATAAAATGGATAATTTCACAAAATGTCATTATTGATTTTTTGACAGATTCTTTTTAACTCTCTGAATTTTTCTCCGTTCAGTCCCGATGGACATTAGTTAAGCAATTCTGGCGATTTTTGTTACGTAAAACTAGTCAATTTATCTACAAAGCAATATAGAGTCGAGAATAAAACTCGAGGGTGGCCAGAATTACTCCCCAAGCGAAATCCATTCGGTTCGCTAGCGGTAACGATGTTTTTTTTTGAAAGCGCGATCGAAAGAAACTTTTCTCGTAGAGAGGCGGACAAGTAAACGCGTGGGCGAGCAGATGGGCAGAAGCCGCCGCTTTGGGATACAGGCGGCCTTTTTTTTGCGGGATTCTTTCGTTTAAATTTGCATGAAACTTTCCGTCTAAAATGGACGTTTAGGTTGTCGGCATGTCAGCAGGTAAATGGCTTCGCAGATATACTGGGTATATATCGTGGCTACCGTTAATGATATTTCGACAACTTTGAAATCGATATTTCCGTAGCGACATATTTGGAATCTCCGCTTAGCATTTATTCTTCTATTTTTGATTCAGCTTGAACTTAAAATTGAAATTCTTTTAAAGATAAAATTTTCATTATTAATATGAAAAGAACAGTTTAAGTATCAGCTAAAGTATCAAAAATTTAATTAAATACAAATCTGAAAATTTTATTGGATTATCAAAATAATTATGTAAGTCGTTCAAATTGGTTGCTAGAATGTCAAAACTTTTGGTAGCGTTGTTATCATGCTTGAATTTCCTACGGAATTATTTATTAGTCCTGCAGTAAAATTATTTTCGGATCTGTATCTATCGAAATTTTTAAATAATCTTAAACAAAATCGTTCTTTCCATGTATTATTTAAAAATTTAGCAAGATCTGAAAATAACTTCTTGCTAATAAAAATCGAAATAATTATTTAGAACATTCAAAAGTTACCGAAATATTAAAACTTTTTGTAGCATTGCTAATTATGCGTCTCAATTATTTTGATAGTTTAACAAAGTTATTTTCATCTGTACGTCTAATTAAATTTTTAAGTATTTCAAATCTAAAATTATTCTTTCCGTTAACCGACATATTAAATGATATCTTGTTAATATACGAATTTCCCGAGCGAATTTCAAATATTCCGAGTTATCTATCTCAAAAAGTTTAATCTGAAGAGGTGAGATATAACACTGAAAAAAAGCAGACGAAAGGGGAAAAAAGGAAAAAAAAGGTTCCGCATGCTAAAACGCTCCTATCCACGATTGTCGGCACAGTTGGAGAATCAATCGTCGACGAAACGCAGCGCGGTATTTAAATCCACATCCTCGAGAGAGCGGGAGGTGGGGGCCCGTTGGAGGTCCACTGGCCAGGCTGGCTGCGCACCGTAACACGCATAAATTACGATGTAATTACAAGCCTGGCGATCACGATCGGCGGTCAGAACGGTCGACAGATCGGATCTTCAAGATCCTCCTAGAGTGGGAGGGAAAGACCGAGGTAAATGCTGAAAGCGTGAGAGCGAAAGAGAGATAAAGAGAGAAAGAGAGCTGGATAAGGACGAAGGCCAGGAGAACAACGAGAGTAGAAACACGGTGCATACGAAAGACCTCGAAGACGCAGAAAATTCTGGAGGAAGAAGACAAACAGAAGGAGAGAAAAAGAGGGAAAAATGAGAAGAAGAGAACACGATTCGCGATTGCTCGTGCGGATCTAATGTAACGACGGAGGAGAAGGACCGAGCTCATGGACGAGAGAGCGCTACCCCAGGAGTTCCACAACGAAGTGCAACTCCAGGCTCGTAAAACTGGCCCACGTCAGAAAGATAACCCTTAAACCACCGGTCCTCACGAGAGCACGACTAAGTAACACGGTAACCGGAATCATGTTGCGAGAATCAACCTCGGCGACGATGATGGCGATGGCGGCAGCGATTTGTGTCCAGCCATCCGCGTGATCCCGGTGTCGCTTGGTGGACACGGCTCGCGTACGATCGGCCGCCACATCGCCTATGCTCTCTCTCTCTCTC
>NW_012130089.1:3773628-3781261 GCF_000143395.1 Atta cephalotes
AGAGAGAGAAAGAAAAATAACTTCGAGTTCATGCAGCTAATACGGCGGCTAAGTTAACCGGCAAACAGGACAGGTCGACTGCACGGGTGGGTGGATTCAAGAGTTAGTCAGGTTGCGGCGGAGATCTGCTCCAGTGAGTTTGGTCAGGACTCTGCGAGTCCTTCCGTCTCACTCCTCCACGAGTTTCATCATTCTCTCTTTCTCTCTCCCTCTATTCAACTTGCCGAACCTCCCCGCTAGTTTCTTCTCTCTCTTTCTCTCTTCTTGGATCTCTGCTCAATGTTTCTCTGTCTATCCGTTCGTCACTCTCGCTCTTACTTTCCCGTTCTCCCTGTTTCTCATTTACTGTCCTCTCCATGGCTATTGTAACCGTGTTCTCTCTCCTTCTCCCTCCCACCCTTTCTCGTTCATGGTTACGATCATCATGTGCATCGACCTCTCTCTTCGTCCTACCAAAACCTCTCTTATTGTTTTACGCCCCCTTCCTGGGCCCTCTTTCATCCTCGTCGGTCGATCGGGACCTCGGTCACTCTTGCTCGAGCAAGTCTATCCTTTCCTCTCAATTCACTAGTAGAATTTCTATATCGAACGAAATGTCAATATTTTACGTCTACATCAATATTAAAAAAAAGTTCCGAGATATCGAATTTTATTTATATTTTCTACTTATCAAGAGAAAAAAATGTCAATGTTGAAATACTAAAACTGCGTTCAATAATTAACTGTTATCATAGTAGAGCGTCCTACTTCATTTTGTTATCATTGGGATGTTGAAATATCAGATACTTACTATTGAAGGTAACGACATGTTACATAAATAAAATAGCGATTAAAAAGATATAAAAATTTAAGATTAAAGTTTGAACATTTGAGATTTTTTTCTCTAACTTTAATATCGTCTAATGTTGTATTTGTGAATAAATAACGATAAATATTATTGGATGTGATAAATATAATAAATTATGTGATAAATATGATAAATTTCAATCAAATACACATAAAACAATAAAACAAGATTTATACGTCTTTTATAAGTTACTCGAGATTTATTCATAAATACTAAAGTTAGAAGCAACAGTATTACAGTCGTAGCACCAATCAATGTGAAGTTTTTTTATATATATTTCTAATTTCTATTTTTTTTATCAATACTCATATCCAACTTTTATTAATACTCAAGTAATAGAATTTAAAAAAACCACGAGTTTTTGGTTTTAATGTTAGTCGAATTATTAAGTTATAAAAAAATGATACTAAATGATTACAAAGAACGATATAAAAAATTTCGACCTTTATTGGATCATCTTCTACAACGTATACAGGCTGAGTCATAAATACGTTTTAAAATTTTGTAAGCGTTTCTGCATAAAAAGGAAGAACACATGTTTGTAGTAATATTTATTCTTTCTTTTTCAGGAATCTATTCACGAAATATTAAAACATATTTATGATTTAACCTTATATAATAAAAGTAAAAATAAAATGTGTTTTTGGATTGTTCTTTGTAACATTTCCATCATTTATGATTTTTTTTGTAACTTATTATTAGTGTTTATTATTCAATTAGCATTAAAATCTAGCTTGGCTCCTAACTCTTTCATTCTATTGGTAAAATTTTAGTCCATCAAGTCCATCTTTTTTCTATATTAATTTAAATATTATTAATATTATTTTTTTACATTCTGCTTAATAATATTTCCGTCAGATATATTCTACTCGTTCTGAAACATTGGTAGAAAATAACAACATATTACGATATTTTGATCATTGATATAAGTACTTCTATTTGCGATATGGCGCTTCAGATCCGCTCGACTGCGCGCGCTTCGATGGATCCGGAACATTTTTGTTTGCGCTTTACGCATCGGCGAAGCGCATCCGCGCGTTTACATTGGTCACCGCGACCTCGCTGCAACGCCTCGATTAAATGGCAAACGAACTCGATCCACAGCTTGGTGCTGGCAGTCGTGGCGGCACAAATTCGTTTGCCACTTCCGTGAGAAGAAAGAGCGTCCTTACGAAGAAGACGTGGTTATAACTCCGTGTCTTTAATAAATTACGTCGCAGTCGTAATTATGCAATATATACGGAGTTCCGCCTGACCAAGGCATTATGCGAGGCATGCCGAATCAGCCCTTCGCTATTCCGAGCATTTTAGGGCGGCGATAACCATGTGCATGGTTTTCGGCTCTCTTTTTCCCTTTCTCCATCATCGAACGCTCCGTTGTAAGTGTTGGAACCGCTTCTGAGAATTCTGTACTGATCCAGAATCACAGATATTAGAAAATTAAGAGAAATTACGGTCGCTTTAACAACGAAATAACTCTCAATAATTATGGAGCCATTCGACATTGAAAATTAAATCGATTTTATGAAATTAAATAAATAAGATAGCAAGTTGAAAAATCTTATTTCTAAGATAAGTTAAGATTTCTTCGTAAATAATATTTAGGTTAATGATTTAACTCAATCATATTTAACTCAATAAATATTTATAATAAGGTATTTTCTTTAAAAAGCTTAATTGTAAAAAGATGCTTATACGTTCATCAATCAGTGATTCAAGGCACTTAATCACACTGCAAATCCAAGTGTAATTAAGCCTTGAGCGATGTACGAGCTATTTGGTTTTCCGAGTAAAAGTAATACTACTATAAATATGCACGGAAAGAATTTTGCTGAAACATTAAAAAAATTGAATTAAATACAGATCTAAAAATATTTTTGTTGGATCATCCAAATAATTATGCAGGATGTTTAAACTTGTTAGAACATCAAAACTTTTCGCAGCATTACTTATTATATTTAAGATTCTTACGTAACTGTTTTGATGATCCAACAAAATTATTTTCAGATTTGTATCGAAGTAAATTTTTAATACAATAAAAAAATCGTGCTTTGTGTAAATCCATTTTTGTGTATGCAATATAATATGTTATTTTTATACAGAAAACTAAATTATATGTATACGAAAATACTTATTACTTGAATTGTGAAGAGCGTTTTGAGTGTCTTGAAAATACATTCTTGTAGTAGCTACTTTTAGTCTTATAGGTGGTGTTTGTCCGGTCGTATTTAAACATTTCGCAGAAAATATAAGTCGCACGCAAGGACTTCGGGAGAAAATCAGGCATGCGAAACAACCTGCTTGGACGCTCCGCGAGCTTACTCGAGTTTAGTCGCCGGAATGCACGGTCAGCGGTTCGGCAGCTCGCATGTTTTATCGCGGAAGTCGCGCCTGTTCTCATTTCCATTTACACAGTCGTGGACGTGGCTCTGAGTCAGAGTGCCGGAAGCCGATAAGACATCTCCAGGCTTGCTACAATTGCATTTCGGCCGGTAACGGTGCGCTCCGGATTAATACGCGCTGCGATCTTAGACGCGATAACGCCCGAAATCTTTTTGTTCAGGACACACGCAACTATTATATTACGACTTGATGTGTATATTTCACTCGGCAGGAAATGTACAGAACGCGCGAAAATTACAGTGTATTTTGGAAATGAAAGCGCGAAGATTATATAGTATGTATTTAAGGACTAATAAAATAACACGCTAAGTCGCGTGAAACCATTTCTACAAGCAAGCGACTAACGATATGAAATTCCTACGTAATTACTTTTATGATCCAATAAAATTATTTTCAGATTTGTAGCGAGTTAAATTTTTAAACGCTTTAGCAAAATTGTGCTTCCTATGTGTAAATCCTTTTTCTTATAATAGAAAGAATTTCTTTGAACGACTTACAAATTTCAACGTAATGTCTTAAGAAATATTATGATTATATGAGATAATTAATTCCCAGTATACATTCGAACATGCACACGGATATGCACTCTCTTCGAAGAATTTACAAAGGTCGGAAATAATTCATTTTAATTTACGAGAAGGAACTTCGGTCAGTGATTCTTATGGCCCGATCATATGCGAGCGTATGTAATTTCGGCCAGAATCGAGGAAAAAGAGGAAGAAAGAGAAGGAAGGCCAAACGAGATCGGATCGGAGCGAGATGTACGGAAGGGCCGAAACTGCGGAAAGGTACCACGTGGCCGCGCAATAAATGCGGATTGTGCAGAATTACCGCAATAAGGGACGCGGGTCACACTCTTGCGGTCAAAACGATGTCGGCGAAAAACGGAGAGTGAGTTAGAGAAAGGGCCCTTTAATTACTAAAATTCTCGAGGCAAATTGAAACGAGGACCGCGGGTAGGACGGTTAGTCCGCCGGAATGCGTTTCAATTGTCGTAAAGTTTAGAAATTTAATTATTCTGCGGTCATACGATTCTGTGCCTCTTTCTCTTTCTTTTTTTTCTTTCTTTTACTGTCTATTTAACAGTTTAGCTTCTTACTTTCTTAGTCATGCGAGCGATATTAAAGTCATCGGTCATCTTCAATGTTCTGCGACGACGCCGTTATCTACGCACATTTTAATTCCGTCCTCTCCAATTTGTTTCTCCCTCCGCTGATTATCTCGTGCGCGTGTCGCAACACGCTCCGTATCACTCTCGGCGTATTATTAACCGTAATATCTCGGTTTGTGTGTCGCATAAGGACTCGATTCTTCCGCGCGCAAATCCCACGATAACGAACAGAGTGTCAATATTTGTTAGCTTTATTATTACCATTCGCGTTCACAACGTCATCATTGATATGTATCGACGAATAATGAGGAATGTAATGAAGATGTATATAAGCGCGATAAATAAGATCGAATATGTTTTCACAAGAGTTTTATCTTTAACAAAAATCATCTGAAGAAAATAAAAACATTCTGAATTCTAAAAAAAAATAAATAATTCTTTTAAATAATAATTGTAGAATGAAGAGAAAGATGGGAATGAGTTCTACAGACAGAATAGTTTTGAAGTATCTAAAATTTGCTACACTAAATAAAAATTTACTTAATATTAATACATATTTGTTTGAATAGTATTATTATTTATTTATTTACAGTAAATAAATATTTATTGAAAAAAAAATTACAAAAAAAGTGATAGTTAAATCAAATTAATAGTTCTTGCATCAAATAATTTACATACTTAGAATTATTCAAACAGATATTTATTAAAATTTTGTATTTTTTCCGATATAGATGCAATAAATGCAAATAGTTACGTAGGATGTTCTAACTATTTTCTAGAATATCAAAATTTGTTACAATATTGTTTATTGTATTTAAAATTTCTACATAAAATTAATACGTAATTATTTTAATAGATAATAAAATTAATACGTAATTATTTTAATAGTCCAACAAAATTATTTATATCTCTACATCTATATGGCTAAATTTTTAGATACTTCAGCAAATCATTCTTTTCATGTAGACTCCCGTTTATTTCTCCTTCCTACACGTTTTTTCTTTTCCGCAACGCACGAAATATAGTGTAGGACAACAAACTTCGTTTCCGTCGCTTTTGCGATGAACATCTCGCGACAGACACCACTACTCGCAGGTCACATGGTAGTTACGGTCGTCACGGTGGTCGTGCGACTGCAAAATAGTTGCGCCGTGATACAGCGCGGGTGGACGAGCGTGGAACGATGATACGGCTTACACCACATTGCCAAGCCGATCGTGAAGTGTGATATCGGCGTGTGCGGGAATAGAGGTCAGCCCAGGCAAATTTTTGTCTCCGTACGTCGAGCAAAGAAGTCTCGCGACTTCGAGAATAACACGAGTCAGACATCCAATCAAGTGCTAAGAAGTATTGAGGCATTTCGTGTCACGTTATCAAGTCGACGCAAACCTTCGATCGTCTGATCAATCCACCGGCTCGATTGTACGAAGACAGAGCCGCTGGCTGCGACGGACAATAATTACTCGTCGAATGTCCTCTGTGGGTTATGCCTGCGAGAACACGCTCCACTGGGCCAGACCAGACACACCTGGGGTCGCCGGAAAAACTCTCAGCGCGTAAAAGCTGTCCGTAAAACCGTGGTGAGATCTATCTAGGAGCCGAGGATTCGCTGGCCATTGACGCGATTGACGGCCTGCGTAGCTGGCAGGTTAGATTTACGTCTGACATTTAGATGATTTTTATATGAAAGGAACACTTTTATGTCGAAAATGAAGATCAAATTACAAGAAGGAATCAAATAGTGGGAGTAAAGAAGAGTCAAATATGGTCTAGACTAGATTTTAGTGTTTAACAATATTTATATGTAACTTTAAATACATTTTCCAATTATATAATGCCACCGATTACTGATCAGACTTGAAAATCATAACTGACATAATAATATTACAAATTAAACTAATTGTTAATTTAATCCTTAATACACAAAAAACCTATCCATCAATTGTCAATTTTTCACAATTCTTTGCAGTGTTTTAAGAAGCTTATTAACGAGTTTTAGGCATCAACGTTACTTTGACTTTAAGCAAGGCTTAAAACTCTCTGTCTCTATCTCTCTTTCGCTTTAAAACGAGACGGAGAGAGATTTAAGTTTTGCTTAAAGTTAAAGTAACATTGGTGCAACCTTAGATCTATTCTTTACCGAAAAACTTTCTGAACTAGTGTACATCAATGCAATAAGTTAAGAAACAAATATAATTACAATATAATTTGTTACACTTCACTTATTTCACGTGTGCATCAGTTCAGAAAGTTCTTCAATAAAGAATAGGTCTAAGACGTTAATAAGCTTCTTAAAATATTGCAAAAAATTGCAAAAAATATAATATCCCAGTGTTTAATATATTTAGCTTTTCTTAATTAAGTTTATTTTTTTTATTTGTATAACAATTTAGATTTGCTTATTAAATTTAATTATTAATTTTTATTGATATTTATTTATATAGTAATCTACATATTACTTTGTTAAATTAAAAGATTAAATTAAATTATAATCTTTTTTCTTTCTTATATAAAAATTATATAAAAAGAAATAATGAGAGACATAAACCAACGAGCATAAGTACACAGGACTCACGTATATGAATAATTACAGCGTAAGACGATTAAATTTCTTAAATGGATAATAAGTGTATATTTGCGTTTTAAATTAATTTCTTCAGTTAAAAATGAATTAAACTGGCTATCAGATAACCTCCATCGCGATGACATTATCATCACTTGCGGCTTGGATTTCCTGTTGCATATCGAATGTATCCAGAATATAAGCTGGGATGAGAACAGGGTCAGCACAATCGCTCCCAAGGCGACGCCCTGTATATATAATCCTCCTTTTTATTTTAAAATCGCGGGTACACGCGCGGACCAACTGGCGCTCTCGGTTTACCGAGAGGGGCGGGGGGGAGGGAAGAGGAGCATGGGGGAAAAAAACGAAGGAAAAAAAAGAAAAAGTGATCAAAGCAACCTGAAAACGAAAGCCTCGTATCGTTCCAAAGGGACCAGTTTTATGGATGTTTTGCCGCGAAACATTTTTCCTGCGATGAAAAGGCGAGAAAAGTCCGGCTGACCAAAGGGTGATCGGTAGGGAAACGCGAGCGTGCAAGGGGGGCTCGACAGGAAGAGAGGAAAGGGACGCTGAAGGGAAGTGCCGATTGATATACGATTGGGGACCGTTTTGGTGCTTGTAATACTGGGCGCAACACACGATAAGGCACGTCTATTATTGGCCGATCTCGTGTGCGTTTTTGCCGGGACGCCATATCTCTCTCTCTCTC
>NW_012130089.1:3782972-3798620 GCF_000143395.1 Atta cephalotes
GGAGAAATAACATTTTTATATTCAACAAACACATTAGTAAAAAATGTGACAATGAGAAAGAAATCAGTAATATTATATGTCACACAAATTTAATCTTCAAGTAAATTCTTTTTCCAAGTCTTTTTCAACGAAATGACTTGGAAGCTTCTGTTCTTCGCAGCGTAACTGCATTCCCACGACTTGTCAGTCATAAAAATGTTATTATAAAATGCACGCCATCCTGTACTCTTAACGTCGACCGATCCATTGATTTACGCCCTCTTTTAATTCTATCTTCGTTCTTTTTCTCCATCCCTTTCTCCCTGCGTTTTCCTGCTGGCCCGCGGGGTACACCAGCGGCATAAGGGTGTATGGTGAACGAGGTCAGTTGTTTATTTGTTCGTCCCAAAATGGAACGCGTCCATCGCGGTCTGATTTATCGCCCGTTGCGAAACTTTAATGCGTTTCGGTTCGGAAGAGAACTCTAAGGAGGGACTTCCTCTTCGAGTCCACTCTCGCGAGCCAATGTGTACTTTGTGTCCGCCCGAATGGCCTCGAAAGGAATCGTTATTCTCGCCGAAGAATTATATCCGAGTCGTTTATCTCGATTCGTGACGACGCCTCGATTTTCAATCGTATATAACGTAGACCCATAAAAAAAATGACATCGTATATTTTTATTAAGATCCACTTTAAATTCGAAAAGAGATTTTGTAAGCAAAATATACACATGGCACCTGAGATCTTTCTTATCCTTTAACTAATGTCATAAAAATAAAATAAATTGACAAGTGTAAATCTTTGGTTATGATCGGAAAGTAAATTATTTTTCTTTTAATTAATTTATTCTCGGTCTAATACAAATTATAAATGAAAATCTTTGTTGAGTTATAATTAAAATATGTTGTAATTAATAAAATATGTTATAATTAAAAATTGTTGGTTTAATTCCACAGATATTTATTTTACATATCCAATCAAAAATAAAAATAAATATGTTGTACACAGGACGGTTTTATTAAAAAATATCTAAAAATTTAGTTAGATATAGATCTGAAAATAATATTGTTGGACCATCAAAATAATTATGTAGGACTCAAATTAATTGCTAGAGTGTTAAAATTGTTTACAGCATTATACTTATCATGTTTGAGTTTGTTTCCATATAATTATTTTGATGATTCCACAACATTTTCAGATTTGTATCTAGCTTTTTTAGATACTTCAATAAAATTTGTTTTTTCCATGCACAGATTCAAGTCAATAAAAATGGAATACGCTGTATATTAGCAGACTTCTTCAAATCACAAATTCTTCATTTTAAAGTTCCATTTTCCCTGATTTCAAAATTTCATGATTTTCAATATTTTGAAATTTTTTTTTCGTTATTTTTTTCTGATTTGGAAATCGTAAATGTTTTGTTGATATATTATTAATTTAACATAGCAAGATATAAATTACTATTAATGTTGCTGACTAATAATACTGCTAGTATATTTTTAATTATTAAAATGCTATACTGAAAGAAAAGATTGGCTGAATATGACATAGCATTTTTAATTTGCAATAGCCAATTAAAAATGCTATGCCATATTTTACTATTTAATTTACTGCAGCAGCTAATCTTTTCTTTCAATGATTCTAAAACTGCGAAGGTGTGATGTACGTATATTAAACTTCTTCAAAGCTAAGAATTCTAATTTTCCAGAAAATTTTGCTAACCCTTCCCTGACCGTTTTTGAATTCCCTGATTTCTCTAATTTCCAGTTTTGTGGTAACCTTGATTAATGCCGAGTGATAAAATTTTAAATGCTTCCGAGCGTGAAAGAAGATTACGTCCTCTCTGACACATCGCATTCTTAGATCGTGTTCCAAATGTTCCAATATACACTGCCAGTACTGAAAATCTATAGTATATACATAATGTAAACTATAGATTTCTAGTACTGATAGTATATAACAGAATACAGTCTTAATAGGCAATAGGAAATGAAAAAAATCAGGATGCCGTGCATCAGTAGATTCTACCCTAAGTGAATGGCGCACGCATGAGTCGGGGTGAATGCATGGTCTAAGAGGATGATGTAAAAGGGTTCGACTCACGGTACGGTCGCCTCGAGTGAGGGGCGATTTTCCGCCAGGGTCGTAATCAAACGCACCCACTTCGATGATTTTTTTCCTCCCTGCGTCTACCAATGATATAACGAATCAGGCGAGACGAATTGATTTCGTCATGAGTTTCGAAGGCATATGATATACATTCATTACGGTGGTATTGCTAGCGAAAAAAATAATAGAGCTATTATTTTGTGGGGCCATTAGGTCGTCATTCTATGCATTAAGTAGCGGCGAATTTTATACGTCGCGTGATCCGAGTACAGATAAGTCGCGAAAGACAGACATCGCATAAATACAGTCATTATCGCAGATTATGGTAAAATATTGTTTATGAGATGTACGATGAATGTACAATGCCAGCGACAAGTCTTATTCATATTCAAAGCTGCGCGTAGCGATTTATCAAATCATGAAATATGCATTAAGATCGTGTACGTATACCACGATACAAGTGTAATAAATATACAAGAATTATCTCACGGAATGTCTCACACAAAGTTCCGCAGAGGATAAACCGCCAATGTTTCGATAGCAAATATTTGACAAATAATTTCGATATGCGTTCGTTTGTGTCGCGCATTTCAAAGGGATGAAAAACGACAGAGACCGGTCCGGCCATTGTCGCACGTCTCTGATGGATAAGGGTTGACTGGCGGAAGTCGGGATGGCTGCCGACCGTGGGAGATGACGAGAGCTCGGGGGGTTGCTTTGATTGCGATTCAGGAATTAATTAACGAGTGAGCGGGATCCAGTCGCTGGGAAATCTGACGTGACTACCAGCGACGATGCGAGCTTAAGGTAGATATGAGGAGCCGCCCATGATGCGGACGTACCACTCGGCAGAAGGGCTTACTGGCAGATAATTAATAATAGGCATTATTCGAGAAATCGAGTACAAAGAGCTCTCAGACACCAACGATGGACGGGAGGGGGGGGGGGGAGGGAAGGTCTGTTACGATTGATCAGTTTGTCGAAAACTGCGAACGCTTTTGTGCGAGCAATATCACTCGATTGAGTCGCCACGTCGTCGTAACACGCGTTTTATTATAGACTGTCTATAGACAGTCTACGGGTAGAGAACTAAAAGATGATATATCGACTTTGTAACTATTTCCGTAACCGTCGAGGTGCTAGACAGGAGCTGAGAGACGAAGGGAAAAACGCGAGACAGGTCTGTGTGAATAATGCGAAGTAAACGCTCCTTGCTCTTATTTAAGTTGACTCTTTTGCTATGCAAACCCGGCATTTTGTAGAATATATATGAAAACAATCACACTTGCGATGTACTATGGTTAACGTCGTCGAAGTTAAAATAACTGACTTTCACGAGTAGGAAACTCTGGTGTTACGCTGATATTACGAAAGCGCAGATGAAAGGAGTATTTGTTTAATCTCATTTCTCTCTCGATTCATCAATATCGTTAGCCGTAAATCTTTCCCGTCATGAGATCTTTTCTTAAAAGTAGAGCAATCGTAAACTTTAACGTAAAGCTTTAACGTAAACACTGATTGTGTTTAAACTCTACATGGAAATTAGTTGATTGGAAATAATCACCGATTTTTTTCTGTTCGAAGAAGAATTTTAATTTTAATCTACAGCGCTGATTATGTTTGAACTTTACAAACGGAAGTTATCTAATTAAGGACACAGAACGTTTACCGATTCCTGATGAAGAAAAAATTTTAATTTTGATGTGGAGTAAGAGCTGATTGTATTTGAATTTTACACGGAAATCAGCTGATTAAGTGCATAGAATAATTATGTCATAGCCGTGTTTGAGGAATAAGCGAGGCGAATATGAAACGCCAAACGGAATAAGCATGATAGAACTCGGTTTATGATGTGTAATCTCTGATTAAACGCAGGCCTCTATCGCATCGGATCCGTTCGTGTTTAGATAATTAGAACGGAGCGCTCTCACTCCCGGCACTTCAAAGAGAATCATCCCGCTCGCTTGTCAGGTCTGAGCACGATCGATCGCGTTTTGAAAATAAACTCGTTCCCACTTTTATTGCAAGCGTGATGCATGCAGGACGCGTTTGCGGATTTCTTTTTCCATTTGACGTGTATCGATTGAAGAACGAGGTCGATATTGATCGACATTGATTATGTTTGACGGATAATTATAGTTTCGCCAATTCCTTTGACTATTTCTAACAAAAGTTCTCATGGTCTTTAAATAATTTCCAATTCAGGAAATATGAATGAATCACCAATTATATTTCGCAGATGAGAGAGAGGCTACGTATTGGATTGTAGATTATTCAAGTTCTTTAACACACATATCTACGTCCAATATCTCCTGGACTACAATATTTCTATCAAGGAGTGACACATTTCTTAGACAAAGTAGATATTAAAAATATCTTAACAACGAATTCGCAGACGTCATCAACTAAGCATGGCATAAGTTATTCGTGCGATTTATTCTTGTCTCTCGAATTTTCCACTCGGAAGACTCGCCAAATTGTTTCCCTTCTCGTTAATTCTCTGTCTTTTTTTTTACACCCATCTCGCAGTAACGCCGACGTTATTTCATAATTTTCGTCGAACGCGATCGATGTCGGATCAGGCCGGCCGCACGTGAAAACAGAGGCGTTCTCTGTTCCCATTTAAAATGGGATTCTTACACTCGCGTAAAATCCTTCAAATATTGGCCTATGCCAGTGACCCCGCTGGATACACAAGTCTCCGGTAAACCGAGATACGAGCCATTCGAATAAGGGACACATTGTTGTCGGGAATCGCGTGACGTGAGCTTCGAGAGTCGAAGAATCGCGAAAGATGCCATATGCGCCGGCTCTCTATTTTGTATGACATATGCCGGATAAGAACTGACGTACTCTACATTCTACGCGGCACCTACAATATTTTAACAGCATGGACTGTATTCGTAGTCATACTCGACTGTTTGACAGCTCATTTCTCTCGCAAACACTACTCTATTTGAAACTGAAATTTAAACTGGCAGCATCCTGCCGACGTTATATGCATAACCGGAAGTTATGGCAATTAAATGGCATTCCGCAGCGTATCTTTTTATTTCCACGGAGTATCTTTCTGTCCCGCTATAACGTTAATGACAAGTTAACGAGCTTCGTTTGTGCCGGTTAAAATGAGAAATTTTCAAAATTAAGATAGTTATGAAATATATTTCAAGGTTCATTAATGTGAAAGGAACCATTTATTGTAACGATGCAACGCACTTGATAAGTCACGATAAGAGCAGAATGTGTAGACACTGATGAATGCATTTGGGCAATTGTATATTTATTGGGTAGGCCTTCGGCCTACCCAATAAAACCTCGTCGAAAGTAACCTACTCGAGAAGGAGATATCCGGAAAATATTTATAGACCTCCGCGCCAAGAAAATAAATGCTCCTTCTGGGAACCAGCGAGTTATGACAATTTAAGTGCCCATTTCAACGGGGTGCAGAGCGTTACCGTCATGACGCTGGATGTCGATCCGAGTTTCGTCTATGTACTCACTTTCCTCCGAACTCGGCCGTTCGCGTGTACAAATCTATATACATGAATTTATAGCCTTTCTCATTCTTTCTCACTCATCGGCCTGAAGCGATTCCAGCTCGAAAGCGCTCAGAAGATATATCGATTTTTATGAGAGAGTTGAAGCCGTTAAGTTACTTCATCAAAACAATGTTTCATCTCTGAGAGTATTACATTCATAAAAATTGAACTAAGGAATCAAAAACTGATTCTCAATTAATCTAACCTTTAACGTGCCAAATAAATCACAATTGAAAAAATTATTTCTGCGAATTCTATTTGGCACGCAATGCCATTATAAAAATTTAGTCTTTAGAAAATAGATGGATCCATTTTTAAAATCTTATAATTTTTCCTTGAAGTAAGATTTATTGTAATTCATTGTACTTTTTGTATAGTAATATCAATATTAAGAATTTGACAAATATAAAAGTTTATTATGAGGATCTTTTGGATTCGCTGAATCAAATTTGATATCAGAAATTCAAAATGATAATTCTAATAATGGCAGCTAATCGGGAAGATATATGTTCGTGAAACTAAGATATTTTTAATGTCAAAAAATAATCAAAAAGTATATATAAAAGCTTTAAAAATGTATGGAATAAAATGACAAATAAAATAAAAACGTGTAAGTATACTACAATATGTATAGAAGTAATGAAACGCGGATAAATTTTATAAAGACAAAGCGTAGTTTTATTTGCCAATATATGTAATCATTGATAACATCAAACGGTTAATTTTAGATTAATATTAGTATTACGAGGTAAAACAAATATTAAAAGTAAGAGCAAGAAATTGCAACATAAAAAAAATAGAGAGTAGCATCATTATATTGGCATCGTATAAACTTTAATACTGGAAGGTAGCAATTTAATTATTTATTTGAATATTAAAAGCATCTATTTCAATACTCAAAATATAATTAATCACTAACTTTTAAATTGGATTTCTGTAAGTAGGTATCAGGACACGTCAACTAAGATATATATTCAATATATATTCAAATTTTCTTAATGAATTAAAGAACATATGAATCGATAGGCAAGTCGCACCTCGCGAACATGCTGTTGGTATCGGGCAATAAATTATGAAAATCCAGCGAAAGAGGAAGAGACGCGAGTTCGCTCTAGGTGTCCGCCAACGCTTCTACGCGACCCAGTTCGAGAACTCGATCGCCGCTGACGCAAGAACGTGAGACACCCGGCGACATACGCTTGCCCCGACATAATCGATGTCACGTCATCGATTTTCGTCGATAAACGTAAAGTGCGTCCGCGCGATAGATTGCGGCACGTCCATGCGTTCACGTGTTTGTCATCAGCTGCGGGAGCTGACCATCACGCACTCGCGTCAATGACATACATATGTACGTGTATCTTAGATACTTCATATAACACGCGTCTCTTTCTCAACGCAAGCTGCAGCAATGTCTTCGAAACGAGATAAGACCGGGCGAACCTCTTAAGAGCTCTAATGGCATTCAAGTCATCCTTCCACGAGAGTGCTTTGAGGGCGCTGTTTCGAAGTCGCGTGTGTATTTGAAACAGCTCGCGACGATGCTAGAGATTGAAAGCTGCGCAACTACAATTACGGTGAATAATATTGACACAAATTCTGACGTTCGTTTTAACATGAAAAAATAATACAAACATGATTTTATGTTAGTCGTCATAAATATCGTAAAACGATTTTGTGAAAATATACTAAATTTTAATAAACAATGATTTAAATAGTAGGTACTAATATAACGTTTATACAAAAAAATATTTGCTAGATAAAAAAATAATAATTAAAAATCAAATTAATAGTTCTTGTACCAAATAAATATATGTTTACATTTATTAAATATCACTAATTTATTCAACATCATTCAACTGGTATTATTAAAAAAAATATTTATCAAAATTTAGTACATTTTTCTCTCAGTGTAGACAGATTCAAAAATAATTTTATGGACTATCAAAATATATATTAAATAAGACGCTCAAAACTGATTGCTAAAATTTCAACTATTGTAAAAACTTTTGCAACGTCCTACGTAATTATTTGATAGTTCAAAATTATTTTCAAATCTGAGTCTAGCTAAATTTTCCTAAAGATATCTAATCAAAATCTTTCTGTGTTCTTTCCGTGTAATTTCATAGAAAGTTAGAGAAGACATCGTCGCTCTTGCTTATTTATGATAAGTCGTAGAAGATTAACGATGGCGATTTAATGTCATCCAGATATTTCTATTACTTATGTGGAGTCCTAATTTCGAATTCTATATCGTCTTTTAGATTACGCTCCTCGTGAGCATGATTTATAACGGTTAACGTTAATCAATGTCGATGTATAAGCAGTCAACCACGTCGACAGCCACGCGTTCGAAGATTGGATATCGTTAACGCGACTATGACGACGCATCCATCGCGCAGGTTCGGCCTAATCGAATAATTTCGATCGGTACCGGAATCCGATCGGTGCCGCGGAGTGAACCTGATTTATGATATCCTGTAATTAATCCGGGTCGGCCACTAGCGGGAGGAAGAGGAAGAGGAGAAGGGAAGAGAGGAGAAGGAACAGGAGGGCTGTAGAACCGTTGCGACCATCGTGTAAGGCCATCGTCCCAGGTATCCCCCAATGGGCCACTAATGATCGTACCTACGATTAATCAACGGCGTATCGCTCATATAAGCAACATCGTGTGCGCACCGTATGTCATCGCGGGCTCGCTCACGCCGTTCGTACGGCAGCCAACTTGGAAGTCAAAACGAAACGCCGCAGAAACGCCGCTGTACTAATTCCCCCGAGAACCCCAGCGATGCAAGCCGGATTTATGGTCGAGCTTGTACTGGGAATTTTCGGGGGCGACGCGAGAAACACTAGCCTTCATCGAAGTAGACGTGCATCGTGGTACATGTAAATTTATACGGCGAGAGAATATGAGTTCGACGATAGAGAAATCACCGGCGTGTAATGGGCGCTTTAGTTTGATCGGTTCATCCGGCACCCTCGACGAAAC
This sequence comes from Atta cephalotes, assembly GCF_000143395.1. Taxonomy (NCBI): domain Eukaryota; kingdom Metazoa; phylum Arthropoda; class Insecta; order Hymenoptera; family Formicidae; genus Atta; species Atta cephalotes. Next base: position 3,791,589 of record NW_012130089.1, read on the forward strand.
TTGCTTACGTATTCCGATACGAGGAAGGATATTCGTAGATTTCTGAGATAATGTGTACATTAAAGATTTCTTTTTAACGTTCATGATTTCATTAGAAAAAGGAAAAAAATGAGGGCGTAGATTGCTTCATGCGATTGCATATTAATATAATAGCTTGTTCTGTCCGATTCGTATCTCGCTGTGAGAATCTACAGATCTATATATTTACGGTCGTTAGATCTAGAGATTGTCAGATCGAATCTCGCTCTCTTTCTCTCATATTACGCATAAGGACAATGATCTCAGAAATCGAACACACAATACATTCTCTTGCTTGTCTCTTGTCGATTTCTTTCAATCCTATTGTAAATTATGCAGAGAAATGTAAATAAAAGAAGTAAAAAGCGTGAAAAAGCGAATTATAAAGTGTTATCAATCATACGTGACCCTGGAATTTTTAATATTTCTCGGACTCCCAGATTCTTGCTTTCCGAGAAATTTAGGTTTGTTGTTTCTTCTAATTATCCAGTTCACGTTGAGCGACAAATAATGCGTGTATTTCGTGCAGGACCTCGCATTATTGTATCTCGTGACGCTCGTTACATGCTCGTTACAAGCCAGTCTTAATAGTAAAATAAGCTTTTCGTGTTAAGCGTGAATGCGAGGGACTTTCACGACACGAGGTGACTGATGTCGCGTTTCTTGGAAGGTCCATTGACACTGTCCCATTAAGTAGACGGACGACAAAACAATTTAACGTTAATTAATGTTGGGCCGGCGGGTCCTCGAGTAGTTTGTCGGAAAATGTTAATAGAGCCGATGTGGTATCCGACTTTTTTTATCTTTAGGGATACTGCTTGATTTCAGTATTCTCTACTTTATATAGTAAATATATTAAACTTAAAGTTGCACAATTGTGTTAGTTATCATCATTATTATACAAACGGTTTATCAAAAACGCAGATATTATTACACAGGAAGAATATTTTGCTGAAGTATGTAAAAATTTAGCTGAACATGAATCTAAAAATAATTTTGTTGGATCATCAAAATAATTGTGTAGAACATTTAGTTACAATGCTGCAAAAAAAAAATTCTAGCAACTAATTTAGACGTTTTTTATAATTATTTTGACCCAAATAAAATTATTTTCAAATCTATATCTAATTAAAATTTTTTTAAATACATTTAGCCAAATCGTTCTTCCCGCACAGATATTATTACGTAATAACAGAAATATTAAAATTTCTGAAAAAAGAAATTTGTACAAATAAAAGTAGAGCATTATTTTTTAAAAATACTTTTGATAAATATTTTATTAAAAATTCCTATAATGTGTTATGTATTAATAACGATTTCTCTGTGAAGTTACGGAACTCTAGCTCTACGATTTCTTCCCGGCTCGTTCATTTTTTTTTTGTACTACGAGTCAAACGGATTTTAAAGGGTCGCCGACAGATGCCCGGGTTTCAAGAGGATCCCGACTAAAGGAAGCAGACGCGCACGAGGAGGAGAGCGGATCTCAGAGCCGACCGGTCGACGCGGCACGAGGAGCGGATTGCCGGCTGGTCGGCGAGGCAGGTTCGCACGACCTTAACGTTTCAGTGTTTGCCCACAAATCGACAAGAACTGGTCGGTGCAGGTTTTTCTGGGCGGTAACGAACAAACTGCAGTAGGTCGGCCGCAGTAGGGATCGCGGTGGAGAGATGGCGAAGGCACTCTTGAGTGCAGATGCCGGGAGGTGGCCTTGCCCTTCGGATGCAAGGCTAGAGTTCATGAGCGGTCTCCACTTGGTGTGCATCGAACGATACACTCAATACGCATTAACTCCGCCATAGTCTTCGAGATAAGACCATTCTTGATTATTGTACGACGGCTCGAAGGGAACCCGGAAATTCGTGGTTCTAGGAACTCATGTTGAACATTTTCAGGATTTCAGTATCTAAAAACTATTATGTCAGAGATTCTAGCGCATAAGCGTTAACTAGCCTTGGGGTTTATTCTATGTATAATAACGGTATTCTAGATGATTATAGAGTTTCTAGATAAATAACTTATTTTCTCAAAGTCTTTAAAAATTAATAATAAGTTAATTTAGACTGTTATATGAATAATTTCCATTTCCACAGTAGATTAACTTTTAATTTTAGCAACTTGCTTTTCATTTTTTTCTAATTTTTAGAATTTCTGAAAAAAAGATGAAGAGAATTAGTTGAACTAAGATTAAAATTAAACGACATTGGTAGAAAGGAGCGTAGATCAAATAAGTAAGGAAAGTACTAAGTCGAGGTTTTAGTGCCTAATAATATTTCTTAAATATAAATTTCAAATACATTTTTCAGTTATATAAATTGCGCATCGCTTATTGTCGGACTTGAAATGCAATCATAAACTGAAGCTGAAATAATTATGTCACTATTAAATAGATTGTCGATTTGATAATTATGATATTAATATTTTAAAACAAAAATATATGTTTAAAACGAAATTTTATTGTGAAAAATAAATTTCTAAAAATTAATATGACTTTATAGTTTAAAAAGTTAAAAAATAATTAAATCAAGTAATTTAATATATTTGCTTTCTTAAAAGTATGAAAAATTACACAAGCATTTTTAAACTGACAAGATCTCAAGAATTATAAGTTCTAAAAAAATGTTTTATATTTTTAAGATTTGCGAATGGATTTTACTTAAAAATATTGACGTGTATTAAACAAACAAATACATGCATTTGTATTTTACATTATGCAGTTTCCTAACGTCTTTAAGAAGTTTTAAAATCCGTAGCTCGAGCGGATCAATGCGTTCGGAATCTCAAGGACTCGAAGAAGGATCTGAAGATCCCAAAGCCAGTCTCTACTTTGCAATCGGTCGAAACTCACTTCGCCTATCAACTCGCGTTGGTATAAGCGCCGCGTGCGATCCGGCTCGAACTTCGAGATCCTTCAACGCGATTTCTTCGTCGGCAGAAACGACGCGGTGGTCGTACTTGTTATAGCTGCATCGGCCCTGATCTACCGAGAGAGAGTTCCGTGCCGCCTGCGACAGCGCCGTCGTTGCATCGGCAGTAAGAACGACTCCGGTCCGCCGGAGGTCGTCGCATCGGTAGTTAGCAGGTCTGTCGTTTGTGCAAACAGCTTCGACGCTCTGACTCTCTCGTGTGACTCATCTTCTCTCAGAAGCTGCTGCGTGTACTTTCGATGAAGTGCCTCCGGCGGGCGCGACGCCTTATTCGTCGCCGTTGTCGCCGTCGTGGCCCGCGGGTCGATAAACTTCATTATCTCTCGCTCGTAATTCGTTCACCCGCAATTTAAAGGTGTAGTTCGATGCTCGAAGCGCACATGCGGTATCGTGTAGAAAAGTATCGAAGAGAGAGGATTCTTATGACAATAAATAACTCGAGATCAAAAAGAATTTTCTTTATAACCAGTATTCACAGTCAATTCTTATATTTAAGACTGTCTTAAGTATAATCTTAAAATGCCATGAACAATCAAAAGGTCTTATTATAATAGTATCTTAAGGAATTACTTAATCCTTAACTCGTGAAGAAACTATCAATCTTGGAAACATTTTTATTACATCTTTTTGATGTTTAAACTCTTATTTACCTATTTTTAATTAAAACTAATAATAAAAACTAAAAATAAACATTGCATTGATTTTAAAGCGTATTAGTATATAGACTTCGACAGACGTTGGAAAATTTGATACGAGTCCAATGAATTCATGACAGTTAAAGTTTAAGATAATCTTAAATAAGAACGGAATTGAGAATCTATCAAATATATATATCAAATAAGGAAATTATAATAATTAAATTTGTTCTAGTAATTAATAATGTTATTAATTTCCTGAATAATGATTATTCCGTAATAAAAGTAAATACATTACAAATACGTTTGCGTTCTCATTTGATAAGACAAGTAATATAACATAATTTACACAGCTTTTATCAAGTTATCAAAGAATTCTTACGGCTCTGTGAAACAGTTATAATTTGAATGTTGTTAATAATTAATTCTTAAGTGCGTTAATTGAAACCTCGACTGCAGGTGCGGCTTGGTAAAAACCTTGATTGAACTTTCTCTAGCGGTATACTTTTAAGTTCGTATCGACAAAAATTGGAGGTACACATTAAAATAAAAACTTTACATTAATTACAAGAAATATAAGTAATTTAAATGTAAGAAGAAAAATAGTATCTTGAAATCCAGAGTTCTCCATTGTGAGGAAAAAAATAAACCCATCCGATCTAGATTCTTAATAATTGTTTTACCTATATGATAATATCGGAACTGATATTTCATGATAACATATGAATAATTTTTATTGCTGTCGATTGTTGTTTGATTAAAAATAATCGAAATGCTGGTATGGTATTGTATACATTTGTAATGTCGAGACGTACACGAGGATTCGTAAGAGAAGTCTTGGATCTCCAGAAGAAAAATACCAAGTTCAATCAAATCGTTATATATTTATTATTATCTGTCTTTTATATCTCATATTAATAAGCCGAAAAAAATATAGAAAATATAATATAGAAAAAACTTCCTATAATTAACTTGAAATAACATTGTTATTTAGAAATTAGTACCTCGAATTTAGAAGGTACTACACGATACAGAGTTAAGAGCGTATACACGTTTACATTGTTTTTCACAAGATTGCAGGCTCTTCAGGCAGACGAGAAGTCGCACCGGTACCGTAAAACACTGAAAGCTTGTTGACAAATTCGCATTCGCAGCGGTCGTCGGCCGAGTGAACGCGTTCGACCGAGAATATGAGTCACGATGAGTGAAGGCATGGCGAGTTCCACGACCGAACATGCGACGTATTTACGCGCGATACTCTCTCGCCCGCGTTATTATCATCCCGTTGAATATTCTCCTCCTCACCTCGTCGCTTACTTTCATTCAAATTGGCACGGAAGGATCGTACGAGGTCGTTCGCATAAAATCAGCATAAGTCGGCCGCGGCGGCGACGGAGAAAATTTGCCGTCGCGCTGATTGCATTGCTGAAGAAATCGCGATAGGAATATTATAATAATCGAATAAGTTTATTGCATGTGTAAAAAAATCAACTAATAATTATTGCTATCTTAAGAACGCCTCACCGATATTTTAAAAATATTTACACAAACGTGCCGACAGAGAAGGTTTTTGCCGCGATTAAGATTAATGTCGTAGTATTTCAAGTTTTATATATCGTTCCAAAAATATCACATGATCAATCTGCACACGGAAAAAGCAATTTTACTAAATTGCTATCTAAAAATTTAGTTTGTTAAATTTATAATGTCAAAATACTTAATTTAAGTTTTTATTAATTTCGTTATTTTTAATCGTTTTTATACGTCATCATTGCTCAACGTCATTAATTTTCAATGGAGTTAAACAATTTAACTAAAAAAAAATGCATTAAATTTAACTTAAATTTAGTTTATTATGTATTAAATGCATATAATATAATCATTATTTATTCTCAAAAGAATTACAGAAATAGATTGACTTATTTTGATGCATATGAAAGCTAAATATAATATATATAAAATGTATATACATTCATACAGAAATATTTAAGCACTAAACTCTCCGCTTTTATCGAATATAGGAATTCTCTTATTTACTTCTCATTGGTGTCCAATTCGTATCATATTGTACGCATCATAAGCTGGTTGTTAAAACATTTTGCGGCATCTGAGTTTCATATATAATTATTTTGTATGATAATCCAAGAAAATTATTTTCAAGTTATTATCTAAACTCTTTGGAGTGGAATTTTATTCTAAAAAAATGAAAAAATTGAGCCAGAAAAAATGTGGCTCAATTTTTAGTCTTTAGAATTGAAATTTCACTGCTCAGAATGAGATTCATTTTAAAGAATTTAGAGAATAGCTAAATTTTTAGATACTTCACAACAAAATCGTTCTTTCCGTGTAAAACCAAAATAAAATTTAATTAGCCCATCTAATAAATTCCTAAAACCATCTGATGCACGCGTAAAATTATACCAATAGCTAATTCAACCTTGGCCACTTGAGATGTAGCAATGCAAATTTAATCTTTACTGAGAAACAAGGACCAAGTTTTTTCCTACAATATTTCTTCAAGTGTCCATAACTGTCTAGCGACCACGGTCATATTATTTACTCTACGTCGGCCGTGTGTGATATGCAAGGTGGAACTGTTTGCGATCTTGTTGCGAATAGTATAACATATCGCGTCACCGCTAAATGCACTCAATGCGCCGTTTGATCGCATATAAGATGTTATTATAGACCCACAAATTTGCATTCTGAGAATGTTATTCTGAAGATGTTATGTTGACGTATAAGCACTTCCGTTTTTTTTAAATAAAAGAAGTGAATAAAGAATTAGTTTTAACTTTCTCTATCTCTGCTCTCTCTCTCCATCAAACCGGGTATACAAGTTTAGTTTTTATTTTTTTTCATTCTTAAATTAGAATATATCATTCATTTTCCTCAAATGTTAATTGCAGTGTTATTTACAAAATATGTATACACGAGTATAAAATGTACACTGTAAAAAAAAAAATAAATTTTAATAAATATTTGTTTGAACAGCTCTAAATAAATACATTTTTACTAAATGTAAATTATGTTTATTTGATATAAAAATCATTAATTTAACAATTATTTGTTTTATTAAGTATTTTATTTATTTATTGTAAGTAAATATTTATTTACTATTCAAAGAAATATATATTAAAATTTAATAAATTTTTTTCAGTGTATATACGAATTTAGTTCCTACTTTATTATTTTCATTCTTAAATTAGATTGTATATCAATTTTTTTCAAATGTTCATTACCTTATTTATATTATTATATAGAAATATATTATATAGAAATTATATATTATATAGAAATATACACATGAAAGTGTATGAAATATATATATATATATATATATATATATATAATAAGCATACTATGTCGTCTGACAATAGTTAATTAAGTCTTGTACGTTCCGGTTGGGTTCGCTAACGACCCAAATAGACTGTGCAGATCAGTCACTCCCGCGG
>NW_012130089.1:3798716-3800098 GCF_000143395.1 Atta cephalotes
AATATATATATAGAATATATATATATAGAATATACACATAGAAGTAGTATAGAATATATATATATATATATATATATATATATAAATGCATACATGCGTCTGCAATGTATTAAGCTTGAGTCCGTGGGTTCGCTAAGCCCAAATGACTGTGCAGATCAGTCATCCCTGCGGGAACGAACGCTTCCTAGCACCTTCAAAGTAGGTTTTATCATCTACTAGTGCGAGCGCTATCTCGACGTTAATGACAACGCACTAGGCTCTCGGATCCTCGATTTGAGATTGGATCAGCTGGCTAACTGGCAAACGCAAGCTGCCTCGAGGCTGCATGAATCGCCAACTCGTTAAAAACATCGGTTACAGACGAGACATAATAAAATATGGAGGACAAGGTATAGAATGGGATAAAAATTTAAAGCCTTATGAGATCTTAAATGTATTCTGGAGTCAGAAAAATGTGAAAATGTTGGATACATGACACTCACGCGCAGCCAATTTAATTTATTTTTACATTATATCATTTGCTATGTAATTTATTTCCTTGTATATCTTTTTCATATTAAATTGTCGTAAACCGTGAAACGCGAGATCTCTTGTAGTCATTACCTTATTACAGACTAGTGCTGTATTTTAATGCCATTAGTTAATTCGTTAATGCCGGCCATTAAGTTTACATCTTGACATTATTCTTTATTTCTTATTCAATTATGTATCTTATTTTACGATTCATCTCATCTCGACCCTGATTTAAACTGTGTAGATTACACATCCTCCTTCGCAATCGAGGTGTCGCGACCACCATGAGTAATCGTCGGTGTTTCCGATTTTCTTGTTTAATCAGTGACGCGAATCCACGGTTTAGGAACAAAGAGAAAAAACGATGTCATTGCGTATGATTAATCGGATAAATAGTGTTCGATGCGGTCGGTGAACTTGCGAAGAAGGCGTCACGATCTCATGCGAAAGTTAGAACTGTATGTTTTCTTTGGAAGTTTCTTATCTGCGCGACGCCAGTTTCCTTCTGAATACATAAAGAAGTGTCTTTAACCCTTTCAATATAGAGTCTTTATTTTTTAAGAGAAAAATTCAAATGTATGTTTAATGACCACCTGTTTCCAGCTGACGCATAAAACTATCCGGCAGCATTTACATTTCTGAGAACTGTTTATATTTAGCAAATAAAATATAATAAAATATAATAAAATATAATTAAAAAATATATTTCTCTCTTAATGACTAATCCAAATTTTTTGGGAAAGTTACACGCCTACGGATCCTAAATAATTTTTCTGTTAACTTCATACATGGAAAAAAATGATATTATTAGCTGACAACAGGCTATTTAAAAATAATTTTGTCATATCTCTCTTTCTCTCTCTCTCTCT